>NW_027069581.1:545933-689731 GCF_002906115.3 Quercus suber
AGGGATTAACTATGTTATTGAATACCGAAATTTACTAAATTAAGTACTATTTGGAAAATCGAAAATAGATGGAACGTTCTACTATTTGAATTAAATTAAACTATTTAATAAAAATAAATCTATGAATAAAAAATTAACAAAGCGTAAAATCTAAAAGTGTAAAAATATGATAAGAATGGATCTAGAGCAGTTGATTTCACCTAACAAATCCCACACAATTTATTCTTCCTAATTATTAAATTCTAATAATCTCCCGTTGATGATTAAAAATTCCTTAAGTATTCAATATCTTCTCTCGAATAATATTAAAAATATCTTCAACTAACAATTCCATATCTCTATGTGAATTTAATTAATTGGAGACTCATTACGTACTTTGAATTTTTTGAAAAATCACACTAGTCGCGGTAAAGCATCTCTACTTTCGCTCAACTAATGGTGTTTAATTCTAGAACTAAAATAACAAATCACCTCTCGGTCTCATTGTAATTCAATTGATCAAACCATAATTCGTAAAAAATAGTAAGCATTAAGAATAAGAATTAAACACTCAATCATGGAAATATTAAAAATAAAATAATTCAGAATATAAATTGTGTGTTCATTGCTAGACTACATCAACGCTCTAGAAAATAAAATTTAGTTCATAATAAAACTGAAAAGAAAACAAATAAAACTTATGTCTTTCATCTGATGGTTGATCAACATGAAGCTCTCGCCTTTGCCCTCAGATCCTCCTCTTCAAGAGAAGATATTGAATACTTAAGGAATTTTTAATCATCAACGGGAGATTATTAGAATTTAATAATTAGGAAGAATAAATTGTGTGGGATTTGTTAGGTGAAATCAACTGCTCTAGATCCATTCTTATCATATTTTTACACTTTTAGATTTTATGCTTTGTTAATTTTTTATTCATAGATTTATTTTTATTAAATAGTTTAATTTAATTCAAATAGTAGAACGTTCCATCTATTTTCGATTTTCCAAAGAGTACTTAATTTAGTAAATTTCGGTATTCAATAACATAGTTAATCCCTGTGGGTTCGACATTCGTTTTCTAAAAACACTTTACTACTTGTTACGATTCTGTGCGCTTGCAGATTATTTTACGTGAACAATGAAAACTAAACAGAGTTAAATACAGGTAGGCAAAGTGTTAAGTTTTAAACTATGGGTAGGCAAGGTGTAAACAGGTCAAATCACGTGTAGGTTTACTGTAATTTGCCCATAAAAATTACTGTGCTTTGTCATGACTTAAGATAATTTAGAAACTCAATATCTATTTATGTTTTCTTAGAATTTAATAATTCTCATTTGTATTAAGAAAGTTATATAATTATCTATACTTATTTTGGACTATTTTAGTAAAATTTTCAATTTTTACTAATTTAATATATTTATTTATATTTTAAATAAGTAATAAATTAATTATGATGTCATCACGGTTTACCCTAGTTTTGATTCTAGTTTAACCTCAAAAATTTTAAACTTTTCATTTTTACGGTTCATTAAGCGGTTCAGGTTTCAAAATTATTATCTTTGATGGTTACACAAAAAACTAATTGGTATTTTGATCTAATGACAAAGAATGCAATTATAAAAAATGAACGTTATAGAGTGAAATTGAAACACTCTTAAAACAAAAAAAAAAGGTTAATTTATTTTTCAAATGTCTTTTAAGTCAACAAAATAGTAAAAAAAACATTTGGAGTTGAACCCTGATCTGTTCCACGTGAAAATCAATCATTTCGATTTTCGACAAAAGAAGGATCACTTTTCTTTTAAGCCAAATTTTCACTTGCATTACAAGCCAGAGAGGAAAGGACTACGACCCCCAAGTTTGGACCAGGCAGTAGCTTTTTAGCAATTCAGAGTGTTTGCAGCCTTAATAATACAGCTCTCCAGTCACTGTTTCTCTTGTGGTTTTCCTTCCACTGTACACAAGGTCATATGACTACAATTACAATGACAACACGCACACTGAGTCTGAGTGGAGAAAAGGAAACAAAGCAAGGGTCCAAAAAAGCGAACAACATTATTATTATTATTATTCCCACACATCATCAACAGGAAAACTTTGCCCCCCCTTCCATTTCCCATTTCCCATTTCCCATTCAATATATATGTTACACACCATTCCACATCCAGCTCACACCCTTATCACTATATACCCTTCCTCTTGCCTACCATTCATTTGATATCCTTGCCATCTTCTTATTAATTTTATACAGTCTATCTATACATATATACTATATTAATTAAAGAGATACTAACATTTATATATGTTAATTTTGCTTCCTTCGTGGTGTACATGAAATTCAATATTAAATATCTTATTAATTAGATGACAAGAACACTGTTAAATTAAGATTATTCTAACTAATACTAATAATAATAATATGCAATATATTTTCAGTATAATTCGAAGTCACTTCCACCAAAAGTGGCGAATTACAGATCCAAGATCGTGAATTCTTTTTTTTTTTAAATATGGTGATCAAACTTCCTAGTTGTAGTACGTACTGAAAATTTTTTATTACATATTTGCTATTAGCCTATTACACACTTTCTTACGAAATCGAGTTTTAAAAATATGATATCATTTAAACTGTGAAATCATGTTTTTAAAAACACAATTTTAATTTATGTGATATTTTGTGTATGTAAAAATCGTTATTACTATGATAGAACCTACCAATTATCTCTCCCGAACTCCATAAAAATGAGAATTTAGTGCAAATGAACCATCTTTTGTAGCTGGAAATTAATAGCACCAGTCACTGCATTTTTATATATGCAAATTAAGAGCAATAAGATCCAAAGGGATGAGGAGCACAGTTCATACGTACGTGGTATGATTGGTGTGTAGATGAGATGTAGTATATATGGAATTTCTCTAGCAATTGCATCAAACAAGAGTACAAAAAAGAGAGGACTGGGGAGCATGTGTTAAATTATGAAATTCCCGACGATTTTTTTTTTCTGCATTCCCAAAGTGAATTATTGCAAAAAAAAACGTTCACGGGCCCGCTAAAGCTTTAGCTGATATTTTTGGATGATGTTGGAGTCAGGAGTCAGGAGTCAGGAGTCAGGAGCCCATTGTTTTAGTTTAGAGGGATTTCATTTTCATTTCCATTTCCATTTCCTTTTCCTTTTCCTTCACCTTATTGCAAGATTCGACGACTGGGACAGAAGAAATAATGTTGTCTTAAACCTATTTAATACACAATTCTTGCGTTCATGAACCAAGTTGTCTTAAACCCTATTTTTAATACTCAATTTTTTGAGTTCATGAACCAAGTGACAATCCAACTATGTATGTTCCATTTTAAATGCTCCTAATTTCTCCTCCACAATTTATAAATATAAATATGCCATGTGATGCTGCTAAGGCTAGCCACGAATTACTTTGACTGCCTATGCTTCACAAATATTTCTTTCTTTCTTTCTTTCTTTCTTATATGATATATCAAACCATCTTTCTCAAAAAAAAAAAAAAAGGGAAAGATATATCAAACTATCATATTAATTAGCTATATGGAATGAGAACTACTTTTTCCCATCCAAAGCCTGATGAATCAAGTCAAGGTAATAAATTGATGCACACTAGGCCTAGGGGATCGGAGGAAAACTTACTTTCCAAAGTCCATGTGATTAAATAATGCAACTGATCACTTGAACCCATTTTATTAAAAAATTACTGTAAGATTTCGATTTTCGCAAGGTTCTTAAAACGAAAAAAAAAAAAAAAAAAAAAATTGAGGAAGAACAAAGAATTTGGCTTTTGTTGTGAATAATCAATATAAGGAAGATTAAAAAAAGAGATAAATTCATGTACAAATTTTGTGCGGCAACAACCACATGACAAATGACTACTAGTTCACTATATGAGACATTAGGGTTACAACAATGTTTATATATAACATAGATTTATCCGGTTCAAATCCCCAAAATACGATTTATTTTACTGTTTCGTAGTTGGTACAAAAATATATATGAGCCAATTCCAAGAGCTTTCATAAAAGGAATGCTACCTAGCATTAAAGTGTCCAACCTTTAAGAAAAACATTTTACATGACTAAAGTGGTAATATATATATATTTTTTTATAAGATAGAAATTTTACTTTAACTTAATCTAAGTGTAATACCATTCTAATAACATTTTTTTTTTTTTTACCAATAATTAACATAACAAGATGAAGTCGTTATTAAATTAAAAGAAGAAGAAGAAGAAGAAGAAGAAGAGTAGATCAACAAAAGTTACAAAATGGTTGTAAAACTTAGCCTTTGTTATGTTATACATATGGATCTTAAATTGACTACCCGCACGACCCTTCAATTTACTCTTATAAGAGAGAAGTATATCATTGGAACTAAACTTGTTTAATTAAATAAACTAAGCATTATTTTCACAATGGAGAAGAAAATAATTTCTGGAATTAATCAAATTTTCAGCCCCCATTTTAAATTAACTACTAGCTAGAGTACGTCCAATTTTTTGCCAAGAATAAAGATTCTATTTATTTGTTTCAATAATAATGTTTTTTAGAAAACGAATCATTTTCCAAGAATCATTTTCTATAAAACTATCTTATTTTTCAATATTTGGTAATAACTTTAAATGAGTTGAAAAACAACCTCATAACTTTCCTTATTTAGTTTGCAATGAGATAGAGTTGTTTTCCAAAAAAATGTAATGGAAAACAATCCCTAAAATAAGCATACTTTTTTTGTTGACTAAATATAGGTTTCCTTTAATTTTTTTTTTTTTTTTGATACTACCAAATACTGAAAAACTATCTTTACACAAGGTTTTCCATCGAAACAAATGGAGCGTCACATTTCACATTTGTAAAATTGCCCAAATTGCAATACGCAGCCAAAAAATAGGTTTTTACACTCATTTTATATCCATTGTTTTTACACAATATTTACAGTTGATACGCTAATGTACACATTTTACAAGTTGAAAATATAATGTCCGCATTTAAAACATAAAAGTGACAGAGAAAATAAAAGCTCATAATGTACTGTAGAAACTAGAAAGGCTTGCATGATAAAAGAAAAATATTTTGCATATGCATTCACTATTGTACATTTCATATTCACAATATTCATAGCTTTTGCTTTTGTGTAAAAATTTTCCAGTTTATCAAAAATAGTTCCATAATTTTACACAAATTATTCAAATTTTTTTTTTAGTATGTTCATATTTAACGCATGAAATAAGTGACATGTATAAACGAAGTCTGCAATAATAATCACTGTCATACTCTCTCACAGTAACAACTAAAAATAACTATGACGTTACACATACACAGTGCAAGTAGATAAAAGCTTTTTTTTTTTTGTTCGTAAGTAGATAAAAAGCTACAACGCGTGGACAGTGTATTACTGTATATATCCTATCTATCCTAGCCACGAAGGGCAAGGAGCATGATTGTAATTTCAAAGCCTCCTTTGATCCATTATATAGTATCAAACAGGATAGAACCTTTGAGAGACAGAGAGAGATGGAGGGTGACAATAACACAAATGATATATACAGAGAGTGCTTGAGAAATCATGCAGCGAGTCTAGGGAGCTATGCCACAGATGGCTGTGGAGAGTTCACGCTAGATGACATCTCTCATGGAAGCCTACAATGTGCAGCATGTGGGTGTCACCGCAACTTTCACCGCAAGGTCACCTATGTACCCCCACATGGTAGAGGACTGGTACTCAGCTGTACTAGCCGTGACCCTTCTGCAGATACCACCACCGCAGACCTTATGGACTACAGTGGGGGCAGTGAGCTTGGAGAGAGGAGCTCTAGCAAGAAGAGGTTCAGGACCAAGTTCACACCAGATCAGAAGGAGAAGATGCTGGCATTTGCTGAGAAGCTTGGGTGGAAGCTACAAAGGAAGGATCTTGAGGATGAGATTGAGAGGTTTTGTAGAGGAGTTGGGGTCAGTAGGCAAGTCTTCAAAGTCTGGATGCATAATCACAAGAACTCTTCCTCTTCATCTTCTGCGTCCACAGGCAATGCCTCATCTCTCACTCAGTAGAGAGAGAGAGAGAGAGAGGGTGAGTGAATAATTTTTTTTCTTTTTCTTTTTCTTTCTAATTGACATTTGATTGTTATTTATCCTTGCTTTCTGACTAAGGAAAATATGCAGCTCTATTATATATATATTTACTTTCTTTTTCTTAATTAACATTCCTTGTCTAACAAAAAATGTGGTGAATCGTCAAGGCCAGTTACCATCCAGGAATTTTGGGATGTAGCACTAAATTTCGTTGAGATGATCGATGATAAGAAGTTTAATTCTCATCCATACGTTTGTGACATTTTGATCTGATTTTTAAGATTTAGTTTTTAAGTCTTTAACCGGCAGTATGTAATGGCGAGTGGCGACACACTTTTGAGAGGAAGTCCATCCTATACGTTCACATGTTGTGTGAATCACATATGGAGAAATTCAATGAATGAATTCTTCTTAGCACAGTGACTGTCCTTATTTTTAGTTAATTAAGAACAAATTAACGAACTTGTTTCTTGATTGTTATATGACAAAAATCAACATAAAAAGAATTTCGAACTTTCATGATAAAATTCAGGTTGGAACTACACTTGGACGTACACATCAAAAATATTGATTTTGTTATATTTCTGCTGAGAACAGCTATGCCAAAATGCTTAACCCCCCTGTTCCATTTAGCTTAAAATTCCCTCTTGTTTTAGTCTCTATTTTCATATCCTCTCGGCCTATTAGGGGTTCGGTCAATATGATTGTTTTAATCTAGTTTGAAAAGGCTATATATATATATATACATATTCTTTAATTATTCAATAGTTTGAGGGATAAGTTTGTCAAATTTTTCTAAAAACAAGTTGCCCTAATTTTGATTTATACTCGAAGTGTTATCAATTTTTTTTTAATACTATACTTGATTTTATGTTAAATTTAAGAACTTTAAATTGTATTCATGAATACTTATATATTTATGCATATATACCATATCAATTAACTTTAAACGATATATAGGAGTGTTTTGCAGTTTTGGTGCTTATATTTTTTTGGGGTTTGGCTTACTTCTAATTTTTTTTAAATTGAAATATCTTTTTGTTTTAATGAGAAACTGCTACATTACTTACTAACTAAATAAAATGTGGAGATTAAAACATACTACCACTTGCCATTATGTATTTAATACAGAATGAGACATTCGTAAAAAAATATATATATATATACTAGAGGTAAGCCAAACCCATTTTTTTTTTTCTAATAATGGGTAAATTAAAAATATCACCAAAATAGAATTTATAACTTTGATAGGCATGCTTGACCCTTGCATTGCCTCATGCCTTATTGGGAAAAAAATGATCTTTAAAGAGAGCTAGCTCATGACAGATGTAAAGTTGTGATTTACAACTATGTTTTATGTTGGCTTTTGTGAGAGTGCCTTTTTTTCTCAACACAGTGGCCCAAAGATCCTGGACCAAATAATTGTTCTTGGTTGACTGGGCTTGGTTCACCGCAACTAAAAGGCTGTTTAAGAACCAAGTGGTACACAAAGCAAGCTTCCTACAACACAAATAAACTAACAAGAGAAGATATCTGTATTGAATGACAGTTCAAATAGCAAGGAAATGCACAACAACAAAAAATATAGTAAAAAAAAGGGATAGGGATCCTTGAATCAATGAGAGGCATTTTATTAATTTTCTTTGGTTATGTTTACAGTGCTCACTAAGATGTGATACAAGGTTCAACTAAGTTCAAAAATTACAAACTTTGATAGCTATTCAAGCTTCTAAGACTTGCAAATTTTGAATTTTTTGAATCCGAGTATGTGCTATAGTGGCTGTCTTAGAGATATCGGGAGCGGTTCCTCTGTTTTCCTTGAACTTTACAGAGTTCTTTTTATAGCTCTATATCTTTTCTAGGAATCCAGAAAATGGCAATGAATGATTGAAATAATCCAATCAATGAATCAAAATCTGAATGCCCCTCAGCATGGATTCCTCCCTCCTTTTATAGCGCAGCTCTAGGGTTTCGGGGTACCAGTGATTTCTCCCTTTTGCCCCTCAGAGTTCGTGTTGTGCCAGTTTGCTCAGGGGCTGGTCATTTCCTTTTTTTCTTATAACTTCTTACTTTTGGTGTGACCAAGCGGAAAGCCCCTAGCTGGTTTTTCATTTCAAGGTCCCCTCTGTTCGCTGATCTTCAGCTATTTGACCATTTCTTCCAGCTTTTGGTTGCACTCCATCCTTGTCATTTTCCCCAAATAGTTGGAATCTTTTACTGCTGGTTTGAAAGCTCCTTCCAATTACCTCTTTTTTTTTTTTTTTTTTTTTTTTTTTTATGGTTTTCTCATTGTTGGTTCCTTGAGTATATTCTTATAGTGGTATTGAATATAATTAATGGTAACTTTGGACTTGTCAAGAGTTGACGGAAAAGCCCAAGGCCCATTGGAGCTAGTGTCTTATTGGTCCCTTTGGTCCCATCTCAAGCCACAAACTAAAGCCCAATTGGGTAGGCCCAAAAGGCTAACCCAATTAGGAATCAGTCATTATTTAATAAGTGTTATTAAATAAAGAAACTAAGAGAATGGTTTAACGTACGTAAGATACAAAAAAAAAGAAATCAGTTTTTCTCCACAAGGAGAAGAAGAAGGTTTTTTTTTTTCTTTGAGAGTTTATGTACAAAAAGACTGATTGAGAGACCACACATCTTGGGCACCATGTGGAATTGAGATGAAGATTGAAGGTATTCTCAAGTTTGGTTTTGAAATCCACTGCATCAAGGTACACTTTCTATTCTTTGATTCTAGAATTCATGGTTACATGTTTATCTTTCATGATTGAAGTAGATCCGTTTTTTTGTTGCTTCCGCTGCGTGTGTTTTTGTATGAGATACAAAAACCCAACACATTTTTGGTTAGGCCATGGTCTATTGCTTTATTCCATTTCTGCTTGATCGCTTTGTGCTTGTCCCATTTTCATTTGAAGTTTTTCTGCATAACAATGAACTAATTGTGTTGTTGTGTTTCAGGAGATACTTATCATTATGGTTCAAGAGCTTCACAGTTTCTAGATTAGGTGTGAGTGAGTTTTGTCACTGTTCCCAAACTCACGTTTAAGTTTAGAGTCTGTTTTAGGGGTTTTTGTCACGGAATAGCCAAAGGGGGAGATTGTAAAGTTATTATTTACAACCATTTGTTTTGTTGGCTTATATTACGTGTCACATTTGATTGTAATTAGATTCAATCTATTGTACCCTGTATTTATTGTGGGATTTCATTATAAGGGTTGTGTGTTAGAGAGAAAGAGTGTGATGACTCAAGCATTTGAAGACTGAAGATTTCTCATGGGTATCTCGTGACTTAGCTTCCCGCGAAGTGACTCATGTGCCCTACACATGCTGGAATGCGAAGCGTTAGGTCAGATGGAGACAATTGTGTCTCGCGAGTATCTTGCGGGTAAGGCCTTCCTGTGAGACACCTGCAAGGCATTCTGTTCTGCCAGCCTGTCAAGTCTGAATCACACTTTCTGTACCCACACTATATATACTCATATTACCCAAAATTGAGATGAGAGCCTCTGAGAGAAAACCCTAGCCAAACACCTTGAGAGTTAGAGATTATTATACCCACAATCCTCTACACATTTGTTTTGGGAATTTCCTCATCTCCTACCTCTCCATTTCCATACCATTGAGAGGTTGATAGCCCAAACACTTACCACACCCTTTCAGAGTGTTAAGTAACAATTGTTAGGATTAGTGCCCTTAAATCCTATTGTATGATGTTATGTATGATATTAAGTTTGACATTGTGTATGACATTATGTATGACTTAATATTGTGTTTAATGAATTTGTTTTATTATTATCTGAAATAATGGTAACATGAATATTAGGACATTATCATTTAGTCCATGAGATGCATAGTATGTGATTTATGTGAAAAGTCACAGAAGATATAAATCACAGGTTTTTTGTAAACTCAGAATTATAGTTCGTAGTCGGTGATGAAATTGGGCATTTCATCTGCGAAGACTATAACATATCAACCACGATGATTTGTCTTGATCATGGAAGTGGAGACTTTTAGTTGATGTGTTAATATGTTTTAAGAGTTAAGACATATTGAACTGGACCGCTGTGAGATTTATTATTTTTCTAAGGACTGTCAAATGAATAATAAATCTCACGACTTGTATTTGCATGAACTCTTAATCCTGAGAGAATAATGGACCTGATCATGAGGTGTAGGTTGCTTTGATATATCAGGAGTGAGATATAAAGTTATGGTCAAAACCTCAGTATGTTGGGCAGCCACATTTAGTGTTGATGGAACATGTATTCTCAAGATGGAATTCATAGTCTCTTAACGGAGATATAAAGTATTCCCTTGAGATAAGTTTAATGAGTTTGTTATTTTGAGAGTTAGGCCTAACCACTTTAGTAAGACTAAAGTATATATTTATGGAATTGGATTTCATAAATATATGATGAATAACATTAACGGATTAAACCAGGTACTCAAGGATTAAGATGTAGTAATTTAGAAAGTGGCAGTCTACATTTAATGACTTTGTATTACTACGAATATTTTATGAAGGGGTTTGCATGTATAATAAAGTCTTGGGATATAATTTATTGATAAGGCCTAGAGTGCAACTATATTTTTATAGTGGTATTAAATATAGTTAATGGTAACTTTGAGCTTGTCAAGAGTTGACAGAAAAAGCCCAAAGGCCATTGGAGCTAGTGTCTTATTGGTCCCTTTTGGTCCCACTCCAAGCCACACACTTAAGCCCAATTGGAAAGGCCCAAAAGGTCAGCCCAATTAGACAATTGGTTAGATACAAAGGGAAAAACGTACAGAAATAAAAGTGTGAAAAAAACATCATTGTAATGGTGTAGAAGTGAGTGTATGTCACTCACTAGTCATCCCTTTGTTACCAATTGAGAGAGCACACATCTTGGGCATTAGTGGAATTGGACTGAAGATTAAAAGTATTCCCAAGTGCTTCAATCTTTGTTTTAAAATTCACCGCTTCAAGGTACGATCTCTTGTTCTCAAATTCTGAAATTTACTTAGTACGTGTTATCAATATCGAATGAAGTAGATCCGTTTAAAATTTATTTTCCGTTGCGTTCATCTTTGATTTTCCTTCAACATTTTGGTGCTGCTGGGAAGCATTGGAAGAAGCTGATGATGGCAGATGCAACATGGAGCTTGTTGCGGGATCTGGAGAACTAAGACAAGACACGGTTCCGAGAAGTTTTGTTGGAGTAGGAGCTTGGAGGGCTTAGGTACATCGGGTAGATTATTCTTGGAGGGTCTCTTGCTAACCCATGTATCCCAACTGATTGTCTAGTGGATCGATTTCCGCTTGGAGGGCGGCGGAGAGGTTTTTCGCCGAGTTCTTCGGTTTCCTCTTCGATAACACATCTCGGTGTTATCTGTGTTTGCATCTCTCTTCCCTACTCTTGTTCATTTCATTTTTACTGCTATGTTGCTTTAAATATGGATTAGAGTAGTTGTCTCGCTTATACGCTTGTGTTTACACTATTCCGCACTTAGTATTAAGTTAGTATAAAATCAATCAAGTCGTAATTTTAATTTGGGGGTCTAAACAGCTCTTGTGTTTTTCAACATATTTTTTGAGCTTTCAATAATCACTTGTTAAATTACAAAACAAATCTTACACTAACACAAACTCTTGAAAAACTTTGCAAGAAGAGAGTTCATGTCATGGTAGACTTACACAACCTGTCTTTTTGAAACACTTAAACATAACACATCAAGGCATTATGTGTGAAATAGATATAAAGATTGCATACATAAAGAAACATGTGTATAAAGATAGAAAAGAAACAACACATGTTGAGATAGGTGAAGAAATATACATCATCATCATATATATATCAAAAATAAAGTACAATGTATGTCAATAAATGGTCATAAGACCGGTATACAAGATGTAAAAGAAAGAAAAGAAAAGTACATAAGAACCTCACTACAGCCCTCAAAAAGTATACACACTTCCCTTATCAAAAAATATCCTATGCTAACTCACCCCTTAAATACAAAACTACTCTCATCCAAAACTACTCCCCCTTTTTGTCACGAATGACAAAGGGCAAGTCACCGAGAGGATGTGATCTCGTCATCACAAGAAAAGCTAGCATTGTCATCCTTATCATCACCAGCATTGTCATCCTCATTAGCCGAAGCCTCTAGAGAAAGAGATGGGGAGGGAGCAAAACCACTAAGGCAAGCCTATCGACGGGTGATGCGACCAACATGGGTGTTCATCTAACACATCTTATCAGTGAGAGAGTCAAGACGAGCATCCTTGCATTGACACTGGGCCATGATGGCCTCCAAGGTCACACCAGTTGCCTAAGAAGAAGGAGCAGAGGTGGAAGGAGCCGAGAAGGAGGGAGGAACAGTAGAAGCATCAGGATCATCCATCTCCGTCCGTGGCCACATCAGTCGAAGCTGTACCTCGCTCCATCGAATAGAACTGGCACTGACGGCACCCATGGTGGTGAAATAAAGAGAGTCTGGAATGGGGATGGAGAAGTGTCAGAGGATACGCGTGATAGCCAAAGGGAAAATAAGCTTATCACGTGTAGCCGTATCCAGATATACATCGAGGATAGAAGTGACGAAGTAAGAAGGGAAGTCGATAGATAGGTCCTCAAGAAGAGACAAAAGAAAGCGAGCACGAGGCTCAGTGATAGAGTTATAGTGAGACAATGGAGTAAGAGTGAATGTCATCACCATGTTAAGGAGCCTCAAACCTTTTGCAAAGCTTGAGCATAGGGTGTTTAGCTTACCACCCCATATGGAAGGTGTCACATAAAAGTGAGACAAAAGCTCATCTCTGGACATAGTCCAAAGACACTCACAACTGAGGTAGTCAAGATGCACTACCCGTGGAACATGTAGTACCTCAGATATAAGATCCAGGGTAACTAGGGTACTTGTACCTCGGAATGTCGTAGCAAACTGAGGTACAGATGTATCGATACTGTGTATATTGGAGTAAAAATCAGGGACACCTCAAGGGACTCTCAAATAGAGATTCCCAGCCCTGAGTCTGAATAACAGCAGGGAGAGGAGTGTCAACAAAATCCGACAGGATAACATGGCACTCCGGATGAACACCACATTTCTAAAAGTTCTCTAAGAAGTGCTTTTGGGCCTTCTCATCATGGTACCGAACATGGAGGGGAGGAATGAGATCAGAAGAAGAAGAATTGGAACCTTGAAGAGGATTTCGGCCCAGAGTGGATTTACACGCTTTAGGTGCCATAGTGCAGTCTATCCGAGAGAGAGAGAGAGAGAGAACGCATCACAACCAGATAACAAAGAAAGGAAGAGAAAAGAAAAGACGTATGCATGAAAAATGCATGAACATGTGACGTGCTAAATTTAAAAAGCATCATGGGTAAAAACCCAATCCAAACCTACCCGCACACATTTAACAATAATCAATCACGCATCTAAAATGCATGAAACATTGTTAAAATGTAATAAGAATGCAATGCATGAGCATATAACATCAAATCAACAACACCTAACCCAACAATTTCACAAAAATCTCAAAAACCCCAAAACCTAGGTAAAAAATGCATGAATGCATGAAAATGAGGGTTTAAGAACACTTACCAGAGGATTAAGGCCTGATCTAGGCCAAAAAGTGAGTGGGAGATGGGATTTAAGTGAAAGAAAAGTGTTTTGAGCGAGAGAGATAGAGATTTTATGAAGAGAGAGAATGAGAAAAATGAGAAATGATGTGCACTCAGCCTTTAAATAGAAATCATAGCTCGATGGATCGAAGTTTCTGTTAAGGATTTGTCAAGCACTAAATCTCGATAGAAATGAATCTATCGAGGTGCTGTCAAGGATTTGTCGACGACAAAACAAAGAGCTCGATGGATCTAGGATCTGTCGAGCAGACAGAGAGAAAGGAATTTTGGCTTGATGGATCGAAGAAGTTGTCGAGATTCTCTCGAGAAGAAACTTAGAAATCTCGATGGATTGAGAAGCTGTTGAGAAGCTATCGAGCAGACAGAGAGCAAATAAATTTTCTTCGATGGATCGAGGATTTGTCGAGGTTTCTATCGAGAAAAAGAAAGAAGGGCTCGATAGAAAGGAATCTATCGAGGATTTGTTGAGAAGTTGTCGAGCTTGAAGGAAAGGAGTTTTTCAAGAAGGGAAAAACACATAAAAATGACTGCACCAAGCAAGCTACTCAATCCAAAGATCCAATCAACATGTTAAGCTCTCAAAACATCTCTCAATATATATGCAAAGCATTCAAAGATCCAAAACACACACACACATACTAAAAAAGTCTAACCAATTTTATATTTCAAAAACAAATTAAGATAGTTTAGTGAGCATATATTAACACATGTATTCCATGTGATGACCAAATCACATTGTACCTGCACATGTATCAAAAGTAGCAAAGAATTTACGTGTTGTGTGTGAAAACATAGCAAGAGTGCATAAGTGTCTCATATTATGACGATTTGAGAGATGAGAAATCAAATACACTCACACACCATCATAACTACTTGATGGGGACTATCACCTTCGAGATACATCCTACAACTCCCACATCTCCTAGAAACACACTTGCAATCATATTAAAAGCATTTTGATTATTTTGCTTTTATTTTCTTCACACAGTTTTCTTTTTGAGCATAGCATGCATGGGCATATAAGAGAGAAAAGAAATACCCATTTATTTGCTTAAACATCCCAATTTTGCTGTGCCTAAGCACAAAGATGTTATTCATGATTGGCGGGCTTTATGGATGAGATGGTTATTTATGCTTTTCTCTTAAGATTTTCTAGTCCTTCCTATCAAAAAAAGTGATATGAGTATGAGATATAAGAGACAATCTTAATCGTACTTGAAAGCTCGGAAATGTGTCAAAAACACATGAGCAGTTTAGACCCCTAAATTAAAGTTACGGCTTGGTTGATTTTACACTAACTTAATACTAAGTGCGGAATAGTGTAAACACAAGCGTATAAGCAAGACAACTACTCTAATCCATATTTAAAGCAACACAGCAGTAAAAATGAAATGAACAAGAGCAGGGAAGAAACACAGATAACACCGAGACGTGTTATCGAAGAGGAAACCAAAGAACTCGGCGAAAAACCTCTCCGCCGCCCTCCAAGTGGAAATCGATCCACTAGACAATCAGTTGGGATACATGGGTTAGCAAGAGACCCTCCAAGCCTAATCTACCTGATGTACCTAAGCCCTAAAAGCTCCTACTCCAACAAGGCTTCTCGGAACCGTGTCTTGTCTTAGTTCTCCGGATCCCGCAACAAGCTCCATGTTGCATCTGCCATCATCGGCTTCTTCCAATACTTTCTAGCAGCACCAAAACTTCACTTAACACTCTGAAAGGGTGTGGTAAGTGTTTAGGCTATCAACCTCTCAATGGTATGGAAGTGGAGATGTAGGAGATGAGGAAATTCCCAAAACAAATGTGTAGAGGATTGTGGGTATAACAATCTCTAACTTTCAAGGTGTTTGGCTAGGGTTTTCTCTCAGAAGCTCTCTTTAACATATGTGGGTATAAATAGTGTAGGCACATAAAGTGTGTATTAGACTGGACAGGCTAGCAGACCAGAATGTCTCGTGGGAAGGCCTTACCCGCGAGATACTCGCGAGACACAGCTGTCTCCATCTGGCCTGACTCTTCGCATTCTAGCACATGCAGGGTACATGATTCACTTCGCAGGAAGCTAAGTCGCGAGATACCCGCGAGAAATCTTCAGTCTTCAAATGCTTAAGTCTTCACACTCTCTCTTTCTAACACATAACCTTTACAATGAAATCTCACAATAAATACAGGGTACAACAGATTGAATATAATTAAAATCAAACTTGGCACGGAATATAAGCCAACAAAACATATAGTTGTAAATAATAACTTTACAATCTCCTCTTTTGGCTATTCCGTGACAAAACCCTTAAAATAGACTCTAGACTTAAACATGAGTTTGGGAACAGTGGCAAAACTCACTTACACGTAATCTAGAAGCTGTGAAGCTCTTGAACCATAATGACAAGTATCTCTTGAAACACAATAACACAATAAATTCATTGCTATGCAGAAAACTTGTAATGAAAATGGAACAAGCACAAAGCGATCAAGCAAAAATGGAATAAAGCAATAGACCATGGCTTGACCAAACATGCAATCACTATACAATAGTGACCACACTGCTAATTCACACAACGAATGAACATCCTGTTAGGACATATGTGTTTTCACTTGTTAAGAACATATGTCACTTATTTATGTAAATTGGCTAATCCTTTTGACAAAACGCACTCTACTTGTAATTGGGTAGTTCTAGGTGTTTTTAATGCTTCAAGAAACAAGGTTTCAAGATCAAGTGTTGAAGTCATCAAGTCTGTCCAAGAAAAACAAGCTGAAGTGCAAAGTCATTAATTCTCGACACCTTCTCGATAACTACCTCGACACCTGCTATCTGTCGAGAATTATGAAAATCAGATTTCTGATCTGATTTCTTGGGTTTCGTGAATATGTTTTTGGGCCTTCTTTTCTCCTAACCCTAGACATATAAAAGGACTGTTTTAAGAGCCATCAAAGAAGACACAAGTTGCACAAGCATTGAGCAAACTCTATTTAAGCAATTTGTGATCAAAGACGAAGTTCTTGACCTAGTTCATCTTTTCTGAAGAAGTTGCTGTGTATTTGTACCTTTGGGTTTTGTGACCAAGCATCTTCCTGATCTTCATCGTGTGTGATGAACTGAAGAACTTTGTAGCCAACGTATCCTTCTTAGTTGGTATTTGAAGTCGCGTACTGGGATCCACGCGTTGATTAGTCACGTACTTGGGAGTCGTGCATCAAAAGGGGGAACTGTCGCTACAGATCAAGTCCAATTGGATATTGGGGTAAGGGTTCAACTGTAGGTTGGTGTGACCTGAAAATCACCCGGTGGGGTTTTTGTCGCAAGGGTTTTCCCTATTCGTAAACAAATCACCGTGTTATTTAATTTTCGCTGCATATTTAGTTATTGGTGATTTGTTTGTGCTTCCACGCAATTGCATGTTAAATTGATTAATTAATAACTTGGCTAATTAATTAATTGGTTTAATCATAAGGGGTCATTCAGTTTGTGGCCTATCAAGTGGTATCAGAGCAGGCACACTCTGATTAGGGTTTAATCTTTGCCGTATTTGATCCATTGATCCCTGTTTGTCATGGATAGAGGAAAGTCGTTAATTATACCTCCTTTATTTGATGGGACTAATTACGCATACTAAAAAGTATGCATGAGAGCTTTCTTGCAGTCTTTAGATGAAAAAGTATGGCAAGATTGTAAGGAAACCATCAATCTTGGGGAAACCATCCCTGAACCCAAGATTGTAAGGAAAGTGCTCAGATCTCTACCCGAGAGATTTCATGCCAAGATCACGGCAATAGAAGAATCAAAGGATATTGACAAGATTCCTTTGACTGGGCTAGTTGGAAACTTGCAGACCTATGAGCTAGGGTTATCTAGAATTGGCAAGTCAACTAAAGGCAAGAGCATGGCCTTGAAGGCAAAGAGCAGTGATACAGATGGGTCTTCCGATGATGAAGATTCCAAGATGAAGTCCTAGATCACCAGGCAGTCCAGTTCTTCTCAGTTTAAGAGCCAAGACAAAGGGAAGAAGGATGCTAAGGATGGAGGTCAATACATTGTTCCTGCAGGACCAAAGTGCTTTGGTTGTCATGGGTTCAGACACATGAAAAATAAGTGTCCTACATATCTCAAGGGCATTGGGAAAAGCAAGACACTTGCTGCAACCTTGAGTGACACTGAGTCTAAAGATGATTCCGACAATGAAGATGATGGAATCTTAAATGCCTTCACTGCCACAGTCAATCCTACTGAAGGGATTATTGAAGAAGTGGAAGAAGAAGAAGAAGAATTGGTGGATTCTAAGTGTGAGAAGATGGATGATCAAGATGATATCCATTCAGCCTATGAGAAACTGTACAAGCTCTCTGAGAAGCACGAGAAACTGTATAGGCTGGCCACCAAGAAACTCAGTGATGTGGAACTTGATCGTGAAGAGTTGTCCACAAAGTTTGATGAGGCGAATCAAACTATTGGTGCACTAAGGTTTGAGAACAATTTCTTGACTGAGAAGACCAAGTAGCTTGAAGCGGAGCTGTTTCAAGTTAGAGCACAACTGGAAAGGACTTCAAGTGTAAAGCTTGATGAGATGCTCAACAATCAGAAATCTGCTTCGGATCGAACAGGTTTAGGGTATGGTCTTTCTTCCTCTAGTATTGCTTCTACTGGTACTGCTGTTTTTGTTTCTCCTGCTAATAACACTGAAATTGAGAACACTGAGGTTAAAACTGAATTAGCTAATGAGAACCTAGACAAAAATAAATCTATCTTAGGAGCAACCCTAAGTAAGATAAGAAAGATGCTAAAAACCCTAGGGCTAAGAAGGCTAACTCTCAAAAGCCTAAAGAAAAGAAGCAGCATCTCTGTCATCATTGTGGAGCTACCAGTCATACTAGACCAAATTGCTATAATTGGCTAGCCACTCAACAGAGCAATGGCATGATAGCATCTGGAAGCCAAAATCAGCTTCAATCCTCTCTTGCTCCTCTTGGAGATCTTCTGAAAGCCCTCATGTTCCTTTCGAACTTGAATGGTTTCAATTCTTTCCCCTCGCTGCCGATTCAAGGGTTCAATCAAAGGAAAGGTTCTTTCAAGGTGTGGAAGAAAAAGGACTCTAAGTGATTTTATCACTTTCTTCTATCTTCCTGTTTTTGTGTGTTGCATTACTTGTGTGTTTTGCATTTTTTTTGAGTCAGTATAGTTTTATGCTTTGTTTTGATTACATGTTTTGTTTGTTTATTTTCAGTTTTGTTTATTTTGTTTTTAATATGAAAATAAAAAAAAATTTGAAAAAAAATTGAAAAAATACAAAAACAGTGTGTGTTTTATGTACTTTGGTATTTGTGTACCTTGGATGGCCATTGAAACAAAGTTTTCTAAACTTTGTATCTCTTGTAGCTTAGATGAGCATCTCTATGCACAACTAAGCAAGTGAGCTTTGTGGCTCTTGTTTGTGATGAGTAAGATTAAGTTATCTCTTTAAACTTAACATTCATATCACTCTTTTTGACGGGTAGGACTAGAAAATCCTAAGAGAAAGGCATAAATAACCATCTCACCACTGTTGCCCGCCAATCATAATATGACACTTGTATGCTTCGGCATAGCAAAAGTGCAGTGTCATAGACATCTGTATGCTTCGGCCTAGCAAAAGTGCAGTGTCAAAGACATTCGTATGCTTCGGCATAGCAAAAATGCGATGTCAAATGCTTAACATCTTGGGTATTTCTTTTCTCTCTAATATGCCATGCATGATATGCTTAAAAGAAAATATGCAAAGAAAATATAAAGCAAAAAGATTAAAAATGCTTTAAATATGATTGCAAATGTGTTTTCTAGGAGATGTAGGAGTTATAGGATGTACCTCGAAGGTGATAGTCCCCATCAAACAGTTATGATTGTGTGTGAGTTAAAGTTATTTTCTCATATCTCAGATCGTCATAACATGTATACACATATGCAATCTTGCGATGTTTTTCACACACAACATGCAATATTCTTTGCTACTCTTGATACCTGTGCAGGTACAATGTGATTTGGCCATCACAAGTGTTTACATATGCTAATGTATGCTCACTAAACTGTCTTGACTTGTTTTTGAAATATAAAATTGGTTAGACTTATTTAGTGTGTGTGTGTGTTTCTAAGGATCCATGTGCTTAAATTTTTTGATGAGAGATGTTTTTGAGAGCTTATTATGTTGATTGGACCATTGATTGAGGTTCATGTTGGATTGCATTCATCTGTGTTTTTTCACTTCTCTCTAAACTGCTTTAATCTGGTGTCTCGACACCTCCTCAATACCTTGGTATCTGTCGAGATTCTCAAGCCGTTTTCTTATCGCAATCTCGACACCTTTTCGACACCTGATGGATCGATCTAGAAATCTCTTGTCTTCTCGATACCTTCTCGATACCTTCTTGATACCTCATCGATTGATCGAGCTTCTGTTCTTGGTTCTGGTGTTCATTCTTCGATACCTTCTTGACACCTGTAGCTGTCGACGTGCTTTTTCTCGACAACTTCCTCAACAGCTGTCTCGACACCTCTCGACACCTCAGCTATCGAGATTTGCTGAAGATCCTATATAAGCTCCTATCGCAATTCTGATCTCACTTCTCTCAATCTCTCTCGATCTGTCCGTGGCTGTTCATCTCCCTAACCACTTTTTCTCACTCAAAACCTTCTAACCACGTGATTTTCGGCCCTTCCTTGCTTCAAATCACTTGGTATGATCTCTTTTTCCCTCATTGTTCATGCATTTCATGTTTTGAATCTTAGGTTTTGGTGTTTTTGAAAATTTTTGGGGTTTTTCAAAATTGATGAGATTTTCTAAAAATTTTTGGTTGGGTTTTCATTTAAATGTGTTTAAAATGTCATACATTGCATTTCATGTGCATTAGAATGGTATTTTCATGCATTTAGATGTGAGTACTATGTTTATATGCTGGTAGGATTGGATTGCACTGAGACCATGATGAACTTTTTATTGCATGTCACATGATCATGCATTCCCCATGCATACGTATTCATTGTTCAATGTATTTGATATATGTGAACTGTTTTGGGACTTTTCTGTTTGTCTCTTTCTTTCTCCCTCTCTCATTATGTTTACGTTAGTAGTGTCTATGGCACCTAAGTGTAAATCCACTCTGGCTCGGAACCCTCTGCATTCTGGAGCTTCTTCATCTTCTGATTCTGCTCCTCTCACTCTTCGGTTCTGTGATGGTGATGCCCACAAGGCATTCTCGGAGAACTTTTCTAGATGAGGTGTTCATTCGGAAGGCTAAGTCATTTTGGCGGACTTCGTCGACACTAACCTTCCCTCTGTCATTCACAGTAGGGGATGGGAGTCACTGTGTGACGTCTCAGTCACTTGTCCTCTCGTGCTCATTCAGGAGTTTTACACCAACATGCACGGGATTGATCGTTCAGTACCTCTCTTTTTCACTTGCGTTCGAGGTACGCGCATCCCTGTCACATCGCAGCTGGTTACGGATGTGCTTAGGGTTCCTAGGATAGAGTTTCCTGACTATCCTTCTTGTGAGCGCCTGAGGACTGTGTCCAAAGCTGAGCTCATTGTTGCTTTCTGTGAGCACCCTGCTGATTGGGGTAAACATCAGTATACATCATGTCGACCTTTTGCTAAAGGTCCTAGATTCTTAAACATGGTGATGACTTTTGTACTCCATCCACTCTCTCACTACAACTCCATCACAGAGCCCCGTGCTCAATTTTTGCTATCTCTTATTGAGCATCTGACTATAGATTTTCCTTTTTATTTCATTCTCTCTGTCATAGATGTTCATTTAGATTCGGCGTCCCGTGATAAGCTCATCTTTCCTTCCGCTATCACGAGGATCATACGCCATTTTTCTATCCCTTTTCTAGTGTCCGACCACTTCACACATATTTGTGCCATAGATGCTGCTACCGTAAAACGTAGTGAGGCTCAGTTTAGGTCGAGGTAGCCGGATTCCACTCCTCCCTCCCCATTCAGCTCCATCCAAATCTGCTCCATCTACATCTACTCCTTCTTCCTCTATGGGCGATGTATCTCTTGGAGACATCATGGCGCAGCTGCAGCCCATGGATGCTCACCTCGATACACTCCCCACTGAGTTGTATCAGGTGAATGTTCATGTTGGTCGTATTGCACGACAACAGGCGACCATGGGTGGTTTTGCTTCTAAGGCTACTCCTTCACCACCTTCTCCAGTAGCTTCTGATTCTGAGGATGATGATGTTGATGACAATGACGCTTTGGATGATGATGGAGATGCTAGCTCTACTGATGAGATGTCTACATGATACACTATCACTCGTGACAAAAAGGGGGAGTAGTTTTGGGTTATGAGAGTAGTCATCTTAGGGGGAGAGTTAGTATAGGACATTTTTGATAGGGAGAGTGTTGATACTTGATGTTGATTTTTGAGGGATGTAGTGAGTTTATGATGTATCTTTTCTTTTCTTATCTTTTAGATACATTGTTCTTGTACATTAGGTCTTGTGACCAGTTTTACATACATTGTACTTATCTTCTATATATGTGGATGTATGTTTCTGTCACCTTTCTCTACATGTGTTGTTTCTTTTCTATCTTTATACACTTGTTTCTTATATTTGTATGCAATCTATTTATTTATGTTTCACACAAGATGTCTTGATGAGTTTTGTTTAAAGTGTTTCAAAAATACAGGTTGTCAAAGTCTACTTGCCATAAACTCTTTTCTTGCAAAGTTTTTCAAGGGTTTGTGATAGGATATATTTTATTGTATTCAACAAGTGAATATGAGTTGAGTGATTCATGACTTCTCTCATATGTTCATTTGTTTGCTGTGGTTTTGTCACGGATTGCCAAAAGGGGAGATTGTTAGGACATATATGTTTTCACTTGTTAAGAACATATGTCACATATTTATGTAAATTGGCTAATCCTTTTGACAAAATGCACTCTACTTATAATTGGGTAGTTCTAGGTGTTTTTAATACTTCAAGAAACAAATTTCAAGATCAAGTGTTGAAGTCATCAAGTCTATCCATGAAAAACAAGCTGAAGTGCAAATTCATTAATTCTCAACACCTTCTTGATAGTTACCTCGACACCTGCTATCTGTTGAGAATTATGAAAATTAGATTTCTGATTTGATTTCTTGGGTTTCGTGAATATGTCTTTGGGCCTTCTTTTCTCCTAACCCTAGACATATAAAAGGACTGTTTTAAGAGCCATCAAAGAAGACACAAGTTACACAAGCATTGAGCAAACTCTGTTCAAGCAATTTGTGATCAAAGACGAAGTTCTTGACCTAGTTCATCTTTTCTGAAGAAGTTGCTGTGTATTTGCACCTTTGGGTTTTGTGACCAAGCATCTTCTTGATCTTCATCGTGTGTAATGAACTGAAGAACTTTGCAGCCAACCTATCCTTCTTAGTTGGTGTTTGAAGTCGCGTACTGGGATCCGCACATTGGTTAGTCACGTACTTAGGAGCCGTGCATCAAAAGGGGGAACTGTCGCTACAGATCAAGTCCAATTAGGTATTGGGGTAAGGGTTCAACTGTAGGTTGGTAAGGTACTTGGGATTCCTTTACTTGTAGCCACTTGATTTGATAATAGTGGAGTTTCGGGAGTGGTGACCTGAAAATCACCCGGTGGAGTTTTTGCCGCAAGGGTTTTCCTTATTCGTAAACAAATCACCGTATCATTTAATTTCCGCTGCATATTTAGTTATTGGTGATTTGTTTGTGCTTCCACACAATTGCATGTTAAATTGATTAATTAATAACTTGGCTAATTAATTAATTGGTTTAATTACA
This sequence comes from Quercus suber, assembly GCF_002906115.3. NCBI lineage: Eukaryota > Viridiplantae > Streptophyta > Magnoliopsida > Fagales > Fagaceae > Quercus > Quercus suber. Next base: position 569,442 of record NW_027069581.1, read on the forward strand.
AGGGGTCATTCAGTTTGTGGCCTATCACATCCGGACATGCAAGCTAATAAGCTCAATTGCAAACTATCATTTGCATGTCCAACACTTAACCAATGCATAAAAAACATATATGCATCTAGGAACAATCCTACAAGGGCACAAGGGTAAGGTACTTAAAACATAATAGCAATATCTTAAAAGTACAATACAAAAGCATTGAGAGAATCACAAAATAAACTGGAATAAAACTGAGATTAAAACAGAGTATTTTAGCTTTAAACGTAAGCAGAAACAGTAAAAACTGTAAACAAAATAAAAAGGAACTTCTTCTTCTAGCTTCTACTCCTCCTATCACCATACTCCAACTAGCACTGGTCACCAAACTCCCCCTATCAATGATACCATCTCCCCCTTTTTGTTATGGAATTGCTAGTCATTTTCTTCTAGCTTCCGTTGAATTTCCTCCAGTTGAGTTTGGAGAGATGTGATCTTTGAATCAAAACGACTGTGGAGAGAGTACATGATAGATGCTAGTCCGGATATCTTGGTATTGATCTCTTGAAGAGCAGTGGTAATGTTGTCAAACTGTTCATCAAAGGCATGGGGTGTAGAACTCGAGCTCCCCTAGGGTGCGTGGCTTTCTTGCTTGACATTCTTCTTGGTGTGACTCATACTAGCATGAAGAGTACGAATGGTAATTGGACTTGGTCTTGGGTATAGGTGCTCATCTTCCAAGGGGTGCACACCTTTAAGTTTCAAAATCCGTGAGATGAGTCGACAAAAAGGAATACAATTCCTTGAAGCAGTCCGGTCAACCGTTTTTGCCAAAATGTGGAAAATATGAGAGCACACATCAATCTCTTCGTCAGTGATCAGATCATTCAAGAATAATGCTCGACTAAGATTCATATATCCAGTGCTTGACAGAGAATAGAGGTTGCTACACATGATCATTGAGAGAAGTCTTAATTCGGGAGAAAGTGATGCCACATTGATTGACTTCTTATTGGGGGAGAATTCCAAATTGGCTCCTAAATTCTTCATCTAGATTCAGCTCATCATATACCGTCGGTATGGGGAGTATTGGCCGGTTAATGTGTAGAATTTCCGCTAAGTACACTGGTGTGACAGAGAAACTTTTTCCTCGAACCCAACATTTTATCTCTTCTACGTTAACAATTGCATTGGCATAGAATTCCTTAACCATGTTCTCATATGCATCCTCGAGAGTTGAGAGATGGCTGATCAACGGCCCTTTCAACTAGCAAAGGAGCGTCTTGAAAATAGTTCTGATAGTTCTGAAAAGCCGCATAGGATCTGAACAGATCAGGGTCATAGACTTCAGTTGAAAAACGAGGCCTTTTTGACCTTGGTGATGGTTCATCAACATCAATGATTGGCTCTTTCCCTTTGATGTTGCTTCCTTTCACTGCGGAACTTTTAAAAGGAGACATCTGCACAAAGGAACACAGAATAGACAGAAACATGTGCAAAAACACAAAACAAAACACAAGAAACTTGATTAGATTCAAGTTAGTTCAAAGCAGGGTAAACAATCCTAAAACAGAGCAAAACCAACTCAAAACAATATGCTAAAGCATATAAAACAAGGAATTATAAACACAATGCATGAAAATTAGTTATTGTGCATGTGTGTGCATATATATGCATGTGCTGATGCATGTGTGTGCAGCATGAGATGCATAAGGTGTGCCTAGAAGGTGCCTAGGTGTGTGCCTAGTGTGTGCATGGCATGGCATTGAGGCACAAAATGGACAAAGTATGTAAAACACATAGTCATTGACTAAAACATGATAAACATGGCAAAAGAGACCTAGACCAATGATTGGAACTAAGTTTAGTCCAATTCAACACACAAATGTCACTCAGACATTTTGTCAAACACCTAACATGCAACAAAGCACATAACACATGAAAAATGCATGAACATGGTGAAAGCTAGCCTTAATACATATTAAAATGACTCATGGGGCTAACACAGATGCACAAAGACAAATGGGACTCAGCCCAATCAGAGAATTTGAAAAAAATGCACAAAAACTAGAAACCTAACCCAAATTTTCAAAAAATCCCAAAATTTTTGAAACCCTAACAAACATTTCTGCATAAATGAAGAAAAACATGAAGCAAAAGTTTTTGAAAACATACCTTGAAGTTGAAAACGCAGAAAATATGCTTGAGAATGATGGGGTTTAAGTAAAATTGATTTTGGGTTGAAAATGGTTCACGGGAGGTTGAGTGAGGGAAATGTGAGTGATTTGAAAAAATTGTCACATCAGCTACATATAAACTGAAAACAAACGTTTTTCGCGGGTTAGAGAGTAGCGAGACAGTCGCGAGAAGTATATCTGATGCACAAAACTTTCATGAGAAGCTTTAAGTTATGATACAGTAGCGAGACAGTTGCGATAGCTTCTGTCTAATTTTGAAAAAAAATCCAATTTTGGCCAAAAAGCATTTCGCGAGAAGCTATTGGTCACGAGGTAGTCGCGATACAGTTGCGAGAGTTTCTGTGTGACTTGATGAAAAATTTATTTCCCTCAAGTCGTTTTCATGGGAAGCTCTAAGTCGCGAGCTTTTCGCGAGAAAACCTCTAAACCAGTTTTTTGAAGAAAAACACAAAAGTGCATTTTGAACAAAAACAAAGAACACGAAAGTATAAAATCACTTTCAAAAACAAATTAAACACTCAAAAATATTTTTGGATTTGATCATCTAGTATTTGAGCATACACATCACATTTGAACATGTACAATCACACAAATGAGATAAGCATTCATTGAATCAAAGTATTGTGTGTTGTGGGTGAGTATCAAGTGTGAAATAGTCCTTAGACCAGAGTGAAGCTTCAATGATCAATTCAATCGAGTCATACACAACTGATACAAAATCAAGTGGACTATCTCAATTATATAAATGAGTATATATGACCTCCCACAAGAGAATGATTACATAACTTAGAAGCTTTTCATTTGGCTTTCTGCATAAAGCATAACATTTGATCCTTTTTTTTTTTTGGACAATACATCTTCTCTTTGAGATCGGTGCTTGAAATTTTTGATATTTCAATATTGAGTGTTAGCCTTTGGCTTTTTGAGCACCATACATTTCAAAACACAAGTCGCTTTCCCTTTTTCCTAGTCAAATACTAGTATGTGCAACAGGCTTTTGTAGCTCGATATCTCTTCTCATTTGGAGATTTACATTTAGTGAGCTCTTTTGTAAAAACAAAAAATAAAGTGGGAAGAGATATAGACACAAGTCTATGCATGTATCAAGACCATCAAGACTATTGACCAATCATTCATGACAAGCTTGAAGACCTATTTACAACAATCACACATAATTTTCAAGACTTCTTCCATAAAGATAAATGTACATACATAACAAGCTAAGCTCGTAAATGCACTACGCCATTAGTACGAAGGTACTAGGCCAAACTCACATGAGATATGCACAAACAAGCGATCAAACTTTTTGAAGATTTTTCAAATTTTATGGGTTTTTGAATTTTTTGAACACATTCAAAAACAAATCGAAGTGAAGTAAGATCAACAAAACAAAAAAAATAGGCACAAGCCAAACAGGTAAAAGAAACATTTAATCAAATGAAGGAAATGCATGACAAGATGCAACAGCAAAAGTCCCCAAATATTCGAAGAATTAGTGCATAGACATGTTATAATGCTTATGCATGAGTACCCCTCTTCACCCACACGTCATGTGCGTTTGGGGTGATATCCTTGATGGATTGGGTACAAGAGTTGGGACTTTCAAACCTTCTGGTGAAACTTTCCAGACAAGTGGTGAAGACACCGATCATCTTCATCACGTCCATCATTCCTGGATCACGGTTTTGACTTCTTGGTTGCTCACCACCCCATTGTTAGGGTTTGTGCCCTAAAATCCAATTTATTGGCATGTCATGAATAATTAAGTTGTTTAATTGCATGAGACCATTTATGAACTAATGGGACATTATCTTAGTCCATGAGATGCATAGTATGTGATTTATGTGAAAAGTCACAGAAAGATATAAATCACAAGTTCTTTGTAAACTCAGAATTTTAGTTCGTAGTCGGTGATGAAATTGGGCATTTCATCTGCGAAGACTATAACATATCAACTAAGATGATTTGTCTTGATCATGGAAGTGGAGACTTCTAGTTGGTATGTTGATAAAAAAAAAAAAAAATAGGCACAAGCCAAACAGGTAAAAGAAACATGCAATCAAATGAAGGCAATGCATGATAAGATGCAACAACAGAAGTCCCCAAATATTGGAAGAATTAGTGCATGGACATGTTATAATGCTTATGCATGAGCACCCCTCTTCACCCACACGTCACGTGCGTTTGAGGTGATATTCTTGACGGATTGGGTACGAGAGTTGGGACTTTCAAACCTTCTGGTGAAACATTCCAGACAAGTGGTGAAGACACCAATCATCTTCATCACGTCTATCATTCCTGGATCACGGTTTTGACTTCTTGATTGCTCACCACCCTAAGACCTCTCGTCATTTCTCCTTCCTCATGACTGAGGAGCGCTTGCATTGTTCAATGCTCTCAGCTTATGACAGTTGGGTCTTGTATGTCCTTGTAATCCACAAAAGTGACAAAGATGATTCGTTCTAGGACCTCGTTGTGGTCTTGGGAGTGATCTTCTTCTAGCTTTAAATCTAGCTTCTGATTGATTACGGGACTTATTTAACACCCGTTGATCAGCCACATTCTTCTTCTTTTCAGCCTTAACTTTCTCAGGAGTAGGCTCTTCTACAACCGTATCTTTGGCCTTCACGAACTTCACTTCTTTAGTGACATTGGCTGATGAGCTGCTCCCTCCGGTATATCCCAGTCTGGACTTGTCTGAGGCATGTTTTTGAGATGAAATAACATCATCTAGCTTCTTGGAGGAGACCCTCTTTATCTTGGCATGTGCTTGCACTACCTCTTGCTCAAGAAATCTGATTTTTGAGTAGGCTTCAGTCAGCTCACCATTTAGCGTCTCAATTTCACACTTGGCCTCTTTATAATGCACTAGAAGACTTTTATAGTCCTCTTCTGCCTTTTTCATCTTCTTTATGGCTACCTTGGCCACCCTTGTATATTCTCCTGACTTTTCAAGTAGAGAATTGTAGTTTTCTTGAAGACCTGTTAAGTCTTCATCTTCTTTGGCATCTGATTCTTCTACAATTCCCATGGATTCCTCATCACTATGCTCTCCAAGTTCTTGCACTAGTTGATTTAAGTCATCCGCGGACACAACATGAGCAATAGTCATAAAGGCGGAGTAGTTTCCTTCTCCATCACAGCTCTCTTCTGAATCAGAGTTGGATGAATCAGAATCACTTAAAGTTGTAGCATATGCCCTGCCCTTTTCTCTTAGATAATTGGGACACTCCTTCTTGAGATGTCCATGGCCATTGCATTCATAACAAACAATGCCTTGAGAAGACTGGGAATCCTTTCCATCTTTCTTCTTAAACTCTTTCCTATCCCCTTTGGAGGATGAGAACTTCCCTTTGCTGAAAGGTTTCCCACTGTTCTTCATCTTTAGAAATTTCTGAAAGTTCTTTGCAAGGAATGCTACATTTTTTTCCACTCCATCTTCATCGGAGGAATCATCCATTCTTTCGGTGATGGTTTTAAGAGCAAGAGATTTACTAGTCTTATGAGAAAGCAATCCAAGCTCATACATTTGAAGAGACCCAATGAGCTCTTGGATCTTAATTTCATCCAAATCTTTGCTTTCCTCTATGGCTGTGACTTTAGCTCGAAAGCTCTCCAGTAAGGACCTCAAAATTTTTCTCACCGCCTTAGTATCTTCAATCTTCTCACCAAGATTGAGCTTCGCAATCACAATTTCATTGAGCTTCCCATAAAACGAATCAAAGGACTCATCACCTCCCATCTTAAGCTCTTCGAACTTGGTGGTAAGCATCTGAAGCTTTGTGTCCTTAACTTTCTTTGTACCTTCATAGGTAGTCTCCAAAATCTCCCAAGCTTCCTTAACAACTATCATGTGAGAGATCCTGTGGAATTCTTCTGGAGACACACCACAAAAAATAGCATTCAAGGCTTTACTATTAGCATTAGCTGCCGCAAGAGCTGCCTTATCCCAAGTGGATTTTGCAGCCTCCAGCCTAGTCCAACTGATAAGTGTAATTTTTACATGATTTTTATTATCCTCTTATTTATTAAAATTGTTAGTTTTCTTTTATTTCTTTTGATTTGATTTGATTTTTTTTATTTATATTTATCTATTCATTTGTGCTTTGAAGGAATGAGAAGAGCAAGGAATCAAAGGAATTTTGTACAAAATCCAAGTCCAATTCGGATTAGGATTCCAGCCTGCACATCAGTTAGTATTTTCAGTATAAATTTGGGCTCAGATATCCAATCGAGATGATTCAAGTTGGGCTGGAAATTTAACTTAAAGGGCTACAACTTTGTAGTTTACCAAAAGTCCGAATTCTGACGTTAAATAGGCCAAAATCGTCGGTTAAGTGAAGCCTAAAAATCTGGGATTTTCTCCAAACGGGAATAGGATTCCTTGACCTATTTAAAGGCTCTTTAGGGTAAAAAGAAAAAAAAGGGGAGAAAACCTGAGAGGAAAAGGGGGCTGCCGCATTGAAGATTTTTCTTTTAGGAGTCTTTCTGAAGATGAGGGTCTGAGGGCAAAGGCGAGAGCTTCATGTTGATCAACCATCAGATGAAAGATATAAGTTTTATTTGTTTTCTTTTCAGTTTTATTATGAACTAAATTTTATTTTCTAGAGCGTTGATGTAGTCTAGCAATGAACACACAATTTATATTCTGAATTATTTTATTTTTAATATTTCCATGATTGAGTGTTTAATTCTTATTCTTAATGCTTACTATTTTTTACGAATTATGGTTTGATCAATTGAATTACAATGAGACTGAGAGGTGATTTGTTATTTTAGTTCTAGAATTAAACACCATTAGTTGAGCAAAAGTAGAGATGCTTTTACCGCGACTAGTGTGATTTTTCAAAAAATTCAAAGTATGTAATGAGTCTCCAATTAATTAAATTCACATAGAGATATGGAATTGTTAGTTGAAGATATTTTTAATATTATTCGAGAGAAGATATTGAATACTTAAGGAATTTTTAATCATCAGCGGGAGATTATTAGAATTTAATAATTAGGAAGAATAAATTGTGTGGGATTTGTTAGGTGAAATCAACTGCTCTAGATCCATTCTTATCATATTTTTACACTTTTAGATTTTACGCTTTGTTAATTTTTTATTCATAGATTTATTTTTATTAAATAGTTTAATTTAATTCAAATAGTAGAACGTTCCATTTATTTTCGATTTTTCCAAATAGTGATTAATTTAGTGAATTTCGGTACTCAATAACATAGTTAATCCTTGTGGGTTCGACACTCGTTTTCTAAAAACACTTTACTACTTGTTATGATTCTGTGCACTTGCAGATTATTTTACACGAACACCAACCTACCTCAACCGCATCCCAAACAGTATCATCAATAGAGCATAAAAATTCCCTCATTCTGACTTTCCATAAAGCATAATTCTTACCATCAAAGAATGGTGGAACAGTTAGGGATTGAGACCTATCCATCTCAAAAAGGGTCAAGGATCACACTCAGGTATTTAAACCACAACGAGTGTACCCGCTCTGATACCAATTGAAAGCTCAGAAATGTGTCGAAAACACACAAGCAGTTTAAACCCCCAAATTAAAGTTACGACTTGGTTGATTTTACACTAACTTAATACTAAGTGCGAAATAGAGTAGGAAAGAGAGATGCAAACACAGATAACACCAAGACGTGTTATCGAAGAGGAAATCGAAGAACTCGGCAAAAATCTTCTCCGCTGACCTCCAAGCGAAAATCGATCCACTAGACAATCAGTTGGGATACATGGGTCAGCAAGAGACCTTTCAAGCCTAATCTACCCGATGTACCTAAGCCCTCCAAGCTCCTACTCCAACAAGGCTTCTCAGAACCGTGTCTTGTCTTAGTTCTCCGAATCCTGCAACAAGCTCCATGTTGCATCTGCCATCATCGGCTTCTTACAATGCTTCCCAGCAGCACCAAAACTTCACTTAACACTCTAAAAGGGTGTGGTAAGTGTTTGGGCTATCAACCTCTCAATGGTATGGAAGTGGAGAGGTAGGAGATAAGGAAATTCTCAAAACAAATGTGTAGAGGATTGTGGGTACAACAATCTCTAACTCTCAAGGTGTTTGGCTAGGGTTTTCTCTCAGAAGCTCTCCTTAATATTTGTGGGTAATGTGGGTATAAATAGTGTAGGCACAGAAAGTATGTATCAGACTAGACAGGCTGGCAGACCAGAATGCCTCACGAGTGTCTTGCGGGAAGGCCTTACCTGCGAAATACTTGCGAGACACAGCTGTCTCCATCTGGCCTGACTCTTCGCATTCCGGCACGTGCAGGGCACATGATTCACTTCGCGGGAAGCTAAGTCGCGAGATACCCGCGAGAAATCTTCAGTCTTCAAATGCTTGTGTCTTCACACTCTCTCTTTCTAACACATAACCCTTACAATGAAATCCCACAATAAATACAGGGTACAACAGATTGAATATAATTACAATCAAATTTGGCACGGAATATAAGCCAACAAAACATATAGTTGTAAATAATAACTTTACAATTCTGAATTAGATAATGATTCTCATGTAAAATCATTAAAGAGAAAGTTTTCTTCTACTAGTGATGCATATCTTTGGCACTTGCGTTTGGGTCATATTAATTCAAATAGGATTCAAAGACTTATCAAAGATGGACTCTTAGAGCCCATGGACTTTGATAAATTTCCAGTTTGTGAATCTTGTTTAGAAGGTAAAATGACCAAAAGACCTTTTAATTCCAAAGGTAGAAGAGCCCAAAATTTGCTAAAACTAGTACATTTAGATGTATGTGGTCCTTTGTCAATCCAGGCAAGAGGAGGTTATAAGTATTTCATCACTTTTACCGATGATTACTCTAGATTTGGTTATATGTACCTAATGAAACGGAAGTCTGAAGCCTTTGAAAAGTTCAAAGAGTTTAGGGCTAAAGTTGAGAATCAATTAGGCAAACACATAAAGGCCGATCGATTTGATCGTGGTGGCGAATACCATCTTGGGAATTTTAAGGATTACTTAACTGAAAATGGGATTGTATCCTAAATGATTGCACTTGGAACTCCACAACAAAATGGTGTAGCAGAAAGAAGGAATAGGACTCTTTTAGAAATGGTTAGGTCCATGATGAGTTATTCAACTCTGCCAATTTCTTTTTGGGGATATGCCTTAAATACTGCAATGTATCTTCTGAATTTAGTACCTTCAAAGTCTGTTCCTAAAACACCTGTTGAGTTGTGGAATGGGCGTAAGCCTAGTATGAGACATCTCCATATTTGGGGTTGTCCAGCACATGTGAAAAAAGGAAAGTCTGACAAGTTACAGTCTAAAACAGAAGTGGTTTTCTTTGTAGAGTATCCAAAAGGAACTATTGAAGGCTTATTCTTTAGTCATAAAGATAATAAAATGTTTGTTAACACAAATGCCAAGTTCTTGGAAAATGACTATATGAATAATTATACTCCTAGAAGTAGAATTGTGTTGGCTGAAATGAATGAACTTATAAATAAACAACCAATGGATGAAACTAGGGATGATGTGGTTGTATTAGATACACCACAAGATACTACTCATGATATGTCTAGTACACATGTGCCTCGTCATAGTGGGAGAATTGTTTGGCCTCCTATAAGATTCATAGGTTTAGGAGAAATTTATGAAGCTATCTCAGAAAATGCTGAATCGGATCCCTACACTTATGAAGAGGCAATGAATGATATAGATGCACATCATTGGGTCAAAGCTATGAAATCTGAATTAGATTCCATGTATTCCAGTCAAGTTTGGGATCTTGTAAAGGCGCCTAACGGCATTAAACCTGTTGGTTGTAAATGGGTTTACAATAGGCCAGCCCAATTAGATAATCAGTTAGTTATAAAGGGAGAAACATACAGAATTTTTTCATTAGTGAAAAGAAAAAGAGAGACATCATTGTGAAATTATGTGTATGTGTGAGTGAAGCCACTCGATTATTCTCCCTTGGAAACTGATTGAGAGACCACACTTCTTGGGCATAAAGTAGAATTAGAGTGAAGATTAAAAGTGTTCCCAAGTACTTCTAATCTTTTGTTTTGAATTTCACTGCACCAAGGTACGCTATCTTGTTCTTAAATTCTGAAATTTACATAGTGCATGTTATCAATCATGAATGAAATAGATTCATGTTTGTTGCTTCTGCTGTGTGTTTTGTATGAGATATAAACCAGATTTTCCAACATATACATCCAAAGCTTTCTAGGGACACCAAGATCAGCTTAATTTGAGTCTCAAAAGACCTTCAAATACGCATCTGAAGTTGAATCAGGAATAGGTCGAAACTACTAATGTCAGTAGGGTGGCTAGGGGCCTTACATGGCCGGTGACCCTTCAAGGTTCACCAGAAACAGAAGGCGCATTTTTCCAGTATAAATGCCCCTAGAACCCTCATTTTGCAACCCAAAAAAAAAAAAAAAACTTTTGGGCAAATTCTCTCTCCTCTCTCTAATTTTTCTCCCAAACAGATCAAAACACCGTCAATCACCTTATATTCTCATCTTTTCTCTACAATCTTCAACGTAGTGTTCTTGCACCCAATCTTCCTCTCCTTGGTTCCATACCTTGGATTTGAGGTTTATGAGAGTGGATGTAGCTTTTTACCTACAATCTACACCCTTTTCTTTTTATAGCTTTTTAATAGCTTTATCTTGCTTAAATAAATTCTTTTATTTCTTTTCCTAGAATTTTCTTTCTTCCTAGCATGTTTCTATAGTTTTTTCTAGCATGTTTCCATGCTTATGCCATGATTTATTGCTTTGATATTGTTGGCCTAGCCTTCTTGGGCTAGGATATGTCTAAATTTAATCTTTGTGCTTAGATCCACATGATTTTAGACTCCTTGCCATGTGTATGCTTAGATCTACATGCTTATGTGTTCTTTGCCATGTTTTTGCGTAAATCTACATGTTAGTTGATAGGCTAAGAATGTATTGACCCCTTGTTTTCGTCATGGAAATTTGGCCAAGATCTACATGTTTTCGTCATGGAAATTTGACACTGATTCCAAACACACTTGGGAAGCATCAATTGAGACCACACGCTTTCCGAAACCAAACCTCAAAGCCCAATTCATTTAAAGCCCCGAAAGCTAATGCCAATAGATTGATTTTTAATTGCCAATGTCCTTAAATTAAGATTTTATCAAAACAAAGGACTATCTACAAAAAGGCGTTGTGGGGTGCCTAACACCTTCCCCACACGTAAGTAGACTTCCGAACTCAAGATTAAGATTTTTTATCCATCCGCATTAAATTAGGGAAAACAACATTTTTCTTAGCCTAATATTGGTCACACATCAGAGGTCTACCCTTCTTCACAATATTGAATCAATTTGGTTCCTTCCCTTTATATCTATAACTCTGTATCTTTCACGTTTCAAAATTTTGTAATATGCAGCAAACACATGCATGTGTAGAATTTAGGAAGAAGCAAAAAAAGAAAAAAGAAAAAAAAGGTTGTAATGTTGAATGCTCATAGGACCATGACTAAACTGGTTTAAAACGTAAATTCAATGTTTAGCAAGCATTTGAAATAATATAAAAATCCATTAACGTGTTTTTCCTTTTATAGTTGCATTTCAATGGAATTTTCAACTAGTACATTGGTTTAGATTCGTACAGTATAATTTTTCTCTTTTTTAACTTTACATGTGGTATAAGTTTAAGTGGGTATTTATCCTATGTGACATAACATGAGACATTTTAATAAACAATCACCTTAACTATTAGTATTATAATAGCTGTAGATACCATATTTGGTTCACCCTTGATTTGTGTTCCAGACCCCGAAAATTCCAAAAATATTAACTTTCTTCTATTTGACCAAAAAAGGGAAGCACCACAACGATCTATTGCATATCACTGTAGATTCCACAACGATCTTTGAACGTGTGTCCTTTGAAGATTGCAAGCTGTTTGGGTCTAAGCATTGAAGACTTTATGCCTATGACTCAACATGTGAGGGCATACGACAACAGTAGAATAGAGGTCTTGGGAACCAAAACATTGGGGCTTACCATAGGACCGATGGTCAAGAAGGTGGACTTTCAAGTCCATAATATAACTTCATGCTTCAATATGCTTCTTGAGCGTGATGGAAAAATGCATGTACGCAGCAGAAAATTAACGGATCTACTTCATTTGCAATTGATAACATACACTATGTAAATTTTAGAATACAAGAACAAGAGAGTGTACCTTGGTGTGGTAAATTTCAAAACAAAGATTGTAAGTACTTGGGAATACTATTAATCTTCACTCCAATTCCACTAATGCCTAAGATGTGTGGCCTCTCAATCAGTTATATGAATTTGTTCAAGAGAGAATTAGAGAGTGTCCAACACTCACATACACCATTTCATGTAATTTGTTAGTTACTTAATTTTGTATGTTTCTCTCCTAATAACTGATTATCTAATTGGGCTAGCCTTTTGGGCCTTTTCAATTGAGCTTTAGAATGTGGCTTGAAGTGGGACCAAAAGGGACTAATAAAACACTAGCTCCAATGGCCCTTGGGTTTTTCTGTCAACTCTTGACAAGTCCAAAGTTACCATTAACTATATTTAATACCACTATATAAATATAGTTGCACCCTAGGCCTTATCTATAAATTATATCTCAAGACTTTATTGTACATGCAACCCCTTTATAAAATATTCGTAGTAACACAAAGTCATGAATATAGACTGCCACTTTGTAGATTACTACATCTTAATCCTTGAGTACCCAGTTTAATCCTTTTAAGTTATTCATCATATATTTATGAAATCCAATTCCATAAATATATACTTTAGTAATTTCTTACTAAAGTGGTTAGGCCTAACTCTCTGAATAGCAAACCCATTAAACTTATCTCAAGGGAATATTTTATATCTCCGTTAAGAGACTATGAATTCCATCTTGAGAATATATGTTCCATCAACACTAAATGTGGCTGCCTAACATACTGAAATTTTGACCGTAACTTTATATCTCACTCCTGATATATCAAAGCAACCTACACTTCATGATCAGGTCCATTATTCTCTCAAGATTAAAAGTTCATGCAAATATAACTCGTGAGATTTATTATTCATTTGACAGTCTTTAGGAGAATAATAAATCTCACAGCGGTCCAGTTCAATATGTCTTAACTTTTAAAACATATCAACATATCAACTAGAAGTCTCCACTTCCATGATCAAGACAAATCATCGTAGTTGATATGTTATAGTCTTCGCAAATGAAATGCCCAATTTCATCACCGACTACGAACTATAATTCTGAGTTTACAAAGAACTTGTGATTTATATCTTCTACGACTTTTCACATAAATCACATACTGTGCATCTCATGGATTATATGATAATGTCCAAATATTCATGTTATCATTATTTCAGATAATAATAAAACAAATTTATTAATCATAATATTAAGTCATACAAAATGTCATACATAATGTCACACTTGATATCATACATAGCATCATACAATAGGATTTAAGGGCACTACTCCTAACATGGTGACCATGGATTCACGACACAGAAGCCGTACCGTCCTCTCTATACCAAAAGGTTCAGTTTCCACATGAAGGAGCTATTATGACCATCTATGGGGATACTTTGGCTATGCCTAAACCCTTTTATGGTATTGATTTTGAGAAAGAGCCATTGACCTTGGATGGCTTTGAGGTCGAGAAGCTTGGCTTCAAAGAGAGAGAAGAAGTTAAGAAGATCCCAATGGACTTTGCTTCTTATCGTAACAACAATATGGTAGCAATGATGAGGAGAATGAACTACCTTCTTGGGATGAATTTAGGGAGAGCTGTAAAGAAACCAACTGTTCAAGACTTGGCAATTCCTATTGCCACACCACCTTTTGGGCTAGGCTATGAGCCTACTAAAGACGATTTGTTAGAGATGGAAGTGAGAAAGATGGCTTGAGCCAAAGCCAAAGCAAAAGGACTTCCTTGTCCTCTAGAACCTCTAAAATCCTACACTTCTTCATTGAACGAGAAATTTGTAAAAGCTAGAGAAAGTCAATGTTATTGGGGATTCCCTGAGTTGAGATTTGATTCTATAACAAAGACAATGGTACCTGGATTCGAGATACTACTTGATTGCAACAACAAGGTTCTAGAGCTAAAGAAGGAAGATGCAACATGGGTTCCTACTGATTCGGCTAATCACATGGATCTAATGCCATGACTACACTTCTTAGAGATCCTATTTGCAATATAGAAGAAGAAGAATATTGGGAGGCCTACCAGCATACATTGAAGAGCCCATTTAAACTAAGAGCCAATGTTGGAGATGAGGAAGGGGGAATAACCCCTAGTGATGATGAAGATGGAAGTGAAGACAAAAGTAATAGTAATAGTGAAAACAACAGTAGTGACAGTGGACATGAGTTAGTTAAAAAAATTTTCCCTTTTAATATGATTTCGAATTCTGCTTATTTGCTGGCTTTAAATGTTTTTACTTCTGAAATTGGTAAAGAAACTCCTAATAATAAGGAATTAAAACATGGATACCTAGAACCTATAAAAGAAGAAACTCAACCCATTAACCTGGGAACTGATGATGCACCCAAAATGATCCAAGTGGGCAATACCCTAACCACCTCAAAGAAAAATGCATTAGTGGCACTGCTAACAAAATTTAAAGAGGTCTTTGCCTTGTCATATGAAGACATGCCTGGGATTGATACAGACATAGTACAACATTGCATTCCAACAGATCCAACTATAAAGCTAGTCAAGCAGAAGTTAAGAATGAAGCCAAAGTGGACTCTTAAGATCAAAGAAGAAGTAGAAAAATAGTATAATGCAGGATTCCTGAGGGTGGTCAACTATCTAGAGTGATTAGCTAATGTGGTTCTAGTACCGAAGAAGGATGGGAAGGTCAGACTGTATGTAGATTTTTGAGATCTAAATAAAGCCAGTCCAAAGGATGACTTTCCATTGCCTCACGTTGACGTCTTGGTTAACAACACAGCAGGTCATGCTTTCCTATCATTTATGGATGGATTTTCGGGTTACAATCAGATTAAGATGGCTCTAAAAGATATGGAGAAAACCTCCTTTATCACTCCATGGGGGACATATTGCTACAAGGTCATGCCATTTGGCCTTAAAAATGTTGATGCTACTTACCAACGAGCAGCCACTACTTTGTTGCATGATTTAATCCACAAAGAAGTAGATGTTTATGTTGATGATATGATAGTGAAGTCCAAAGACCATGAAAGGCACATACCAGCTTTAAGGAAGTTCTTTGAAAGAATCCAATTCTATAAGTTAAGATTGAATCCAAAGAAATGTGCTTTCGGAGTCACATCCGGAAAATTGCTAAGGTTTATCGTAAGCTAAAGAGGAATAGAAGTTGATCCTAACTAAATTAAGTCAATTATAGGCATAAAGCCTCCAAGAACTGAGAAAGAGATCCGAGGATTTCTGGGGAGGATACAGTACATCAACAGGTTCATAGCCCAACTCACTATGACATATGAACCAATTTTCCGACTACTCAAGAAAGAAGTCCCTATAGTTTGGAATGAACAATGCCAAGAAACCTTTAAGAAGATCAAGAGTTATCTGATGAAACCACCAATACTTGTCCCACTAGCTCCTGAAAAGCCATTATTGTTGTATCTCACCACTAGAGATACAACAATGAGGACTTTACTTGCCCAATACCTAGAAGAGACTAGAAAGGAGAATGCAATTTACTACATCAACAAGAAGATGTTGCCTTATGAAGAGAAGTATTCACCATTAGAGAAGACATGTGTAGCACTTGTATGGGAAACCCATAAACTCAGACATTATATGCTTGTTTACAAGGTTTTGTTGATTGCAAGAATGGATCCTTTGAAGTATTTAATGGAAAAACCGGTGCAAGATGGAAAGACTGCTGAATGGGTTTTGCTTCTGTCAGAATTTGATATTAAGTATGTGACTTAAACATCTATGAAGGGGAGAGCAATTGCCGATCACTTAGCCCATTGTTTACCAGAAGAAGCTGAAGAGATCCAAGGGGACTTTCCGGATGAAGACATCATAGGGATTGAAGTAGAATCATGGAAGATGTATTTCGATGGAGCAACAAATCAAAATGGAAGTGGAATTAGAGTTCTCTTAATTTCTTCGAAAGGGACACACATTCCATTTTCTAGCAAACTCAATTTCCCTATCACCAATAATGCCACAGAATATGAAGCTTGCTTCATGGGTCAACAAGCAACCCTAGGCCTTGGAGTAAAAGAGTTGAAGGTGTACAGAGACTTAACATTATTAATCTCTCAGGTACAGAATAAGTGGAAGATCAAAGAAGAAAGGCTGATGCCTTATCATCAATGTCTTCAGAAGTTGGCATCGAAATTCAGCAAGATTCAATATCAGTATGTGCCGAGAATGCAGAATCAAATTGCAGATGCTTTAGCAACCATGGCATCCATGATGGATAGGACAAAAGAAGACGAAGCTAGACCGATAGTGTTAGAACAAAAATAAGAACCAGCTTACTGCATGACAATAGAAGAAGATGAAGAAAAGAATGGGGAAGGCAAATGGTATTCAGACACCTTACAATACCTCAAGGATGGAACATACCTAAAGTCTGTAGACAAGAATGATCAATTGGCCATCTAGAGGTTGTCTACTAATTACATCATCTGTGGTGAAAGGCTTTATAAAACATCATATGATGGAATTCATCTCCTTTGTGTAACCGCTAAAGAAGCACAGTAAATAATTGAAGAGGTTCATGAGTCAAGTTATAGGCCACATATGAATACACACATGCTGTCGAGGAAGATAATGAGGCAAGGTTACTACTAGACTATTATAGAAGTTGATTATGTAGCTCAGGTTCAGAAATGTCATCAATACCAAGTCTATGGAGACCTAAAGCACATGTCACCCATGCCATTACGTACCATGACATCACCATGGCCATTTGTTAGGATTAGTGCCCTTAAATCCTATCATACGATGTTATATATGATATTAAGTGTGATATTATGTATGACTTAATATTATGTTTAATAAAGTTGTTTTATTAATATCTGAAATACTGGTAACATGAATATTTGGACATTATCACATAGTCCATGAGATGCATAGTATTCAATTTGTGTGATTTAATCACAGAAGATATAAGTCACAAGTTCTTTGTAAATTTAGAATTATAGTTCGTAGGTGGTGATGAAATTCGGCATTTCATCTGCAAAGACTATAACATATCAACTACGATGATTTGTCTTGATCATGGAAGTGGAGACTTCTAGTTGATGTGTTAATATGTTTTAAGAGTTGAGACATATTGAACTGGACTGCTGTGAGATTTAGTATTCTCCTAAGGACTGTCAAATGAATAATAAAGCTCACGACTTATATTTGCATGAACTCTTAATCTTGAGAGAATAATGGACTTGATCATGAAATGTAGGTTGCTTTGATATATCAGGAGTGAGATCTAAGGTAACGGTCAAAACCTCAGTATGTTGGGCAGCCACATTTAGTGTTGATGGAACATATATTCTCAAGATGGAATTCATAGTCTCTTAACGAAGATATAAAACATTCCCTTGAGATAAGTTTAATAGGATTGTTATTCAGAGAGTTAGGCCTAGCTACTTGGTAAGAAATTACTAAAGTATATATTTATGAAATTGGATTTTATAAATATATGATGAATAACTTAAAAGGATTAAAATGTAGTAATCTACAAAGTGTCAGTCCACATTTATGACTTTGTATTACTATGAATATTTTATGAAGGGGTTTGCATGTACAATAAAGTCTTGGGATATAATTTATAGATAAGGCCTAAAGTGCAACTATATTTATATAGTGGTATTAAATATAGTTAATGGTAACTTTGGACTTGTCAAGAGTTGACAGAAAAGCCTAAGGCCCATTGGAGCTAGTGTCTTATTGGTCCCTTTTGGTCCCACTCCAAGCCACACACTTAAGCCCAATTGGAAAGGCCCAAAAGGCCAGCCCAATTAGATAGTTGGTTAGATACAAAAGGAAAAAACGTACAGAATATATATGGTGGGAAAAACATCATTGTAAGTAAGTGTATGTGAGTGAGAGTCACTCAATTTAATTCTCCTTTTGTAACTGATTGAGAGTCCACACTTCTTAGGCGATAGTGGAATTGGAGTGAAGATTATAAGTATTCACAAGTGCTTCAATCTTTGTTTTGAAATTCATCGCTTCAAGGTACGCTCTTTTTGATGGAAATCAAAGATGAACGCAGCGGAAAAATAAGTTTAAAACGGATTTACTTCATTCGATATTGATAACATGCACAAAGTAAATTTCAGAATTAGAGAACAAGAGAGTGTACCTTGAAGCGGTGAATTTCAAAACCGAAGATTGAAGCACTTAGGAATACTTTTAATCTTCACTCCAATTCCACTAATGCCCAAGAAGTGTGGACTCTCAATTGGTTACAAAGGGATGATTAGAGAGTGACATACACTCACTTCCAAAACATTACAATGTTGTTTTTCTTGCACAGAAAATTCTATACGTTTTTCCCTTTGTATCTAACCAATTATCTAATTGAGCTGGCCTCTTGGGCCTTTCCAATTGGGCTTAAGTGTGTAGCTTGGAGTGAGACCAAAAGGGACCAATAAGACACTAGCTCCAATGGGCCTTGGACTTTTCTGTCAACTCTTGACAAGTCCAAAGTTACCATTAACTATATTTAATACCACTATAAAAATATAGTTGCACTCTAGGCCTTATCTATAAATTATATCCCAAGACTTTTTTATACATGCAACCCCTTTATCAAATATTTGTAGTAATACAAAGTCATTAATGTAGACTGCCACATTGTAAATTACTACATCTTAATCCTTAAGTACCCGGTTTAATCCTTTAATGTTATTCATTATATATTTATGAAATTCAATTCCATAAATATATACTTTAGTCTTACTAAAGTGGTTAGGCCTAACTCTCTGAATTACAAACTCATTAAATTTATCTCAAGGGAATACTTTATATCTCCGTTAAGAGATTATGAATTCCATCTTGAGAATACATGTTCCATCAACACTAAATGTGGCTGCCCAACATACTGAGGTTTTGACCATTACTATAGATCTCACTCCTGATATATCAAAGCAACCTACACCTCATGATCAGGTCCATTATTCTCTTAGGATTAAGAGTTCATGCAAATACAAGTCGTGAGATTTATTATTCATATGACAGTCTTTTGGAGAATAATAAATCTCACAGCGGTCCAGTTCAATATGTCTTAACTCTTAAAACATATTAACACATCAACCAGAAGTCTCCACTTCCATGATCAAGACAAATCATCGTGGTTGATATGTTATAGTCTTCGCAGATGAAATTCCCAATTTCATCACCGACTACGAACTATAATTCTGAGTTTACAAAGAACTTGTGATTTATATCTTCTGTAACTTTCCACATAAATCACATACTATGCATCTCATGGACTAAATGGTAATGTCCGAATATTCATGTTACCATTATTTCAGATAATAATAAAACAAATTCATTAAACACAATATTAAGTCATACATAATGTCATAAACAATGTCAAACTTAATATCATACATAGCACCATACAATAGGATTTAAGGGCACTAATCCTAACAATCTCCCACTTGCCCTAAAGACTATTGTGCACTAATTTAACTCCCATTCCCTCCAAATGTGACTTGAATGTCCTTTGAGACAAAGCTTCAGCAAATGGATCTACTAGATTATTTGCACTTTCAATCTTTGCTACCAGCACATCTCCACGAGCAACAATATCTCGAATGATATGGTGCTTCCTCTCAATGTGCTTTCCTTTCTTATGATTCCTTGGATCTTTAGATTGTGCAACTGCTCCACTGTTGTCACAAAACAATGTGATTGGAACTTGCTCCATTCTCATTACACCAAGGTCAGAAAGGAATTTCTTGAGCCATACAGCTTCCTTTGCTGCCTCACAAGCAGCAACATATTTTGCTTCCATGGTAGAGTCTGCAATACAAGATTGCTTAATACTCCGCCAACTTATGGCTCCACCTTCCAAGGTGAAAACATATCCTGAAGTGGATTTTCTAAAATCTAGATCAAATTGAAAATCTGAATCTGTATAGCCAATAGGTATTAAATCCTCACTTCGGTAAACAAGCATATAATCTCTCGTTTTCGGTAGATACTTAAGAATATGCTTTACAGCTTGCCAATGTTTTGGTCCTGGATTTGATTGATATCGACTGACCATGCCAACTGAATAACAGATATCTGGTCTAGTACAAAGCATGGCATACATGAGACTTCCCACTGCAGAAGCATAAGGAACTTGTCTCATCATATTTTCTTCCTCTTGAGTCTTAGGCCTTTGGTCATCAGACAGAGGAACTCCATGTCTGAAAGGAAGCAATCCTTTCTTGGAGTTTTGCATGCTAAACCGTTCTAGAATCTTATCTATATATCCAGCTTGTGATAATCCTAACATCTTATTCTTGCGATCTCGCAAAAGCTTGATCCCTAGAATAAAGTTAGCCTCACCCAAGTCCTTCATATCAAATTGACTTGACAACCAAACCGTTACTGATGACATTACCCCTACATCATTTCCAATGAGTAGAACATCATCAACATAAAGCACTAGGAACATTACTACTTTATCTTGATGTCTTTTGTACACACATGGTTCATCAAGATTTTGTTCAAAACTAAATGACTTGATTGCTTGATCAAATCTGATGTTCCATGACCTAGATGCTTGCTTAAGTCCATAAATGGACCTTTGCAACTTGCATACCACATGTTCTTGGTTTTTTGCTATGAAACCTTTCGGTTGCATCGTATAGATTTTCTCTTCAAGATTTCCATTAAGAAATGCAGTCTTGACATCCATTTGCCAAATCTCATAATCAAAATGAGCAACAATGGATAAGAGAATTCTGATAGATTTAAGCATTGCTACTAGAGAAAAGGTTTCATCATAATCAATACCTACTTTTTGCGTATACCCTTTAGCCACTAACCTTGCTTTAAAGGTTTCAACCTTTCCATCTATCCCTCTCTTCCTCTTGTAAACCCATTTGCAACCAACAGGTTTAATGCCGTTAGGCACCTCTACAAGATCCCAAACTTGATTGGAATACATGGAATCTAATTCAGATTTCATAGCTTGGACCCAATGATGTGCATCTATATCATTCATTGCTTCAACATATATGTAGGGATCCGATTCAACTTCTTCTGAGATAGCTTCATAAGTTTCTCCCAAACCTATGAATCTTATAGGAGGCCGAACAATTCTCCCACTACGACGAGGCACCTGAGTACTAGACATGTCATGAGTAGTATCTAGTGGTGTATCTAATACAGCCATATCATCCCTAGTTTCATCTATTGGTTGTTCATTTACAGGTTCATTCATTTCAGCCAACACAACTCTACTTCTAGGAGTAAAATTATTCATATAGTCATATTCCAAGAATTTAGCATTTGTACTAATAAAAACTTTGTTATCTTTACGACTATAGAATAAATAACCCCTAGTTTCTTTTGGATAACCTACAAGCAAACACACTTCTGATTTTGGTTCCAATTTATCAGGCTTCCCTTTTAACACATGTGCAGGACAACCCCAAATGTGGAGATATTTCATACTAGGCTTACGCCCACTCCACAATTCCATGAGTGTTTTGGGAACAGATTTTGATGGGACTAAATTCAAAAGATGTATTTCTGTATTTAAGGCATAACCCCAAAAAGAAATTGATAAAGTTGAGTAACTCATCATAGACCTAACCATTTCTAAAAGAGTCCTATTCCTTCTTTCTGCTACACCATTCTATTGTGGAGTTCTAGGTGCAGCCAATTGAGATACAATCCCATTTTGAGTTAAGTAATCCTTGAAATCCCCAAGAAGATATTCACCACCACGATCAGATCGAATGGCTTTTATGTGTTTACCCAATTGATTCTCTACTTCAGCCCTAAACTCTTTGAACTTTTCAAAGGCTTCGGACTTCCATCTCATTAGGTACACATAACCATATCTTGAGTAATCATCGGCAAAAGTGATGAAATACTCATAACCTCCTTTTGCTTGGATTGACATAGGACCACATACATCAGAATGCACTAGCTCTAGCAAATCTTGGGCTTTTCTACCTTTCGCATTAAAAGGTCGTTTGGTCATTTTACCTTCCAAACAAGATTCACAAATTGGAAATTCATCAAAGTCCATGGGTTCTAAGAGTCCATCTTTGATCAATCTTTGAATCCTATTTGAATTAATATGACCCAAACGCAAGTGCCAAAGATATGCATCACTGGTAGAAGGAAACTTTCTCTTTAATGATTTTACATGAGAGTCATTATCTAATTCAGAATTATATAATTCATGCTTATCAGGAGTTAAAATATAAAGACCATCCACAATATTGCCAGAACAGATAAACATTTTATCCTTCTTTATTACAACATTGTCTTTTAGGATAACACAATATCCATGTTTACCTAAGTAAGTAGCAGAAATTAAATTCCTACGAACATTAGGTACATACAAACAGTCTTTTAATATTAGAACTCTAGATTCAAAACATAAATTACAAACACTAACAGCTACAACTGGAATCTTGCTCCCATCAGCCAAAGTAAGAAACAACTCCCCTTCTTTAAGCTTTCTGGTCTCCTGGAACCCCTGCAAGGAATTGCAGATATGATTAGTACAACTTGGATCCACACACCAGGAATCCGTGGGATTCTGTACCAAACATATTTCAAGAAGGAATGTATTAATTATACCTTTGTTCTTGGCAGCCTAGAATATTGGACAATTCCTCTTCCAATGTCCTTTCTCACCTCCGCATTAAATGCCTACAACATTACACATTAGTATTTTGCTTAATCCCTAGAATAAAGTTAGCCTCACCCAAGTCCTTCATATCAAATTGACTTGACAACCAAACCTTTACCGATGACAGTACCCCTACATCATTTCCAATGAGTAGAATATCATCAACATAAAGCACTAGAAACATTACTACTTTATCTTGATGTCTTTTGTACACACATGGTTCATCAAGATTTTGTTCAAAACCAAATGATTTGATTGCTTGATCAAATCTGATGTTCCATGACCTAGATGCTTGCTTAAGTCCATAAATAGACCTTTTGAACTTGCATACCATATTCTCTTGGTTCTTAGCTATGAAACCTTTCGGTTGCATCATATAGATTTCCTCTTCAAGATTGCCATTAAGAAATGCAGTCTTGACATCCATTTGCCAAATCTCATAATCAAAATGAGAAGTAATGGATAAGAGAATTCTGATAGATTTAAGCATTGCTACTGGAGAAAATGTTTCATCATAATCAATACCTTCTTTTTGTGTATACCCTTTCGCCACTAGCCTTGCTTTAAAAGTTTCAACCTTTCCATCTATCTCTCTCTTCCTCTTGTAGATCCATTTGCAACCAACGGGTTTAATGCCGTTAGGCACCTCTACAAGATCCCAAACTTGATTGGAATACATGGAATCTAATTCAGATTTCATAGCTTGGACCCAATGATGTGCATCTATATCATTCATCGCCCCTTCATAGGTGTAGGGATCCGATTTAGCCTCTTCTAAGATAGCTTCATAAGTTTCTCCCAAACCTTTGAATCTTATAGGAGGTCAAATAATTCTCTCACTACGGCGAGGCACCTGAGTACTAGACATGTCATGAGTAGTATCTTGTGGTGTATCTAATACATCCACATCATCCCTAGTTTCATGTATTGGTTGTTCATTTACAGTTTCATTCATTTCAGCCAACACAACTCCACTTCTAGGAGTATAATCATTCATATAGTCATTTTCCAAGAATTTGGCATTTGTGCTAATAAACACTTTATTATCTTTATGACTATAGAATAAACCTCCAACAGTTCCTTTTGGATACCCAACAAGAAAAACCACTTCTGTTTTAAACTGTAACTTGTCAGGCTTTCCTTTTAACACATGTGCTGGACAACCCCAAATAAGGAGATGTCTCATACTAGGCTTACGCATAATCTTCGAAGGTACTAAATTCAGAAGATACGTTGCTGTGTTTAAGGTACTACGGGTTTTCTTGAACAAACAACTTTCATACGAACATGATAGTCAGAGAATGATATCAAAACTGAAATTCATTGATGCTATAGTCTTAAAGATCAATTTAACATACTTAAATTAAATTTTAAACAACATCATAACATCAATATCAGTTTTTATCAAATCATAGTTTCATCAACCATGCAGAAAATTAAATGCATAATCTTCAAACAACATGAAACTATAAATTCTAATTCCAAAATTCACAAGAGATGTTATACAATTCGAAATTAATGACCGCTCTAATACCATTTGATGGAAATAAATGTGAACGCAGCGGAAAAATAATGGATCTACATCATTTGAAGTTGATAACATGCGTTAAGTAAATTTCAGAATTAGAGAACAAGAAAGCACATCTTGAAGCGGTGAATTTCAAAACCGAAGATTGAAGCACTTAGGAATATTTTTAATCTTCACTCCAATTCCACTAATGCCCAAGAAGTGTGGACTCTCAATTGGTTACAAAGGGATGATTAGAGAGTGACATACACTCACTTCCACACCATTACAATGTTGTTTTTCTCACATAGAAAATTTTGTACGTTTTTTCCTTTGTATCTAACCAATTATCTAATTGGGCTGGCCTCTTGGGCCTTTCCAATTGGGCTTAAGTGTGTGGCTTGGAGTGGGACTTAAAGGGACCAATAAGACACTAGCTTCAATGGGCCTTGGGCTTTTTGGTCAACTCTTGACAAGTCCAAAGTTACCATTAACTATATTTAATACCACTATAAAAATATAGTTGCACTCTAGGGCTTATCTATAAATTATATACCAAGACTTTATTATACATGTAACCCCTTCATAAAATATTCGTAGTAATACAAAATCATTAATGAAGACTGTCACTTTATAAATTACTACATCTTAATCCTTGAGTACCCGGTTTAATCCTTTAATGTTATTCATTATATATATATGAAATTCAATTCCATAAATATATACTTTAGTCTTACTAAAGTGGTTAGGCCTAACTCTCTGAAGAACAAACTCATTAAACTTATCTCAAGGGAATACTTTATATCTTCGTTAAAAGATTATGAATTCCATCTTGAGAATACATGTTCCATCAACACTAAATGTGGCTGCCCAACATACTGAGATTTTGACCATTACTATAGATCTCACTCCTGATATATCAAAGCAACCTACACCTCATGATCAGGTCCATTATTCTCTCAGGATAAAGAGTTCATGCAAATACAAGTCGTGAGATTTATTATTCATTTGACAGTCTTTAGGAGAATAATAAATCTCACAGTGGTCCAGTTCAATATCTCTTAACTCTTAAAACATATTAACACATCAACTAGAAGTCTCCACTTCCATGATCAAGACAAATCATCGTAGTTAATATGTTATAGTCTTCGCAGATGAAATGCCCAATTTCATCACCGACTACGAACTATAATTTTGAGTTTACAAAGAACTTGTGATTTATATCTTCTGTGACTTTTCACATAAATCACATACTATGCATCTCATGGACTATATGATAATGTCCGAATATTCATGTTACCATTATTTCAGATAATAATAAAAAAAATTTATTAAACATAATATTAAGTCATACATAATGTCATACACAATGTCAAACTTAATATCATACATAACATCATACAATAGGATTTAAGGGCACTAATCCTAACACTAAAGACTTAGGATTTAATGTATTTAGAATTCTAATGTGTATTGCTGGCAAACCATGATCAAAACAGGTTGTTTAGTCTTGTTTGTACTTGCTCAAAGTTGTGTTGTTTATGAAAAGTTGGAATCGAGTTGATGCAAAATTTAGTGTGCATCTCTGCCTGGCTCGATTAATCGAAGCTTAGGCTCGATCAATCAAAAATTGAGCAGATGCATTTTTTCTGTAGAATTTCCAACTCAGCCCTAACTCCAAAAACGTTTAGGGTTTTATGTTTTTGCCCTAGGTATATAAGGTAAACCCTAGCCACGTTTTAGAGGTGGCTCATATTGTTGTTTGTGTAAATCTCTTGTGAGATCCGTGAGGAGCTTTCCCTTACACAAGCTTAGGATTAGCAAGAGGAGATTCATTCAAGAACTTGATGATCACTCAGTTGCTGCCATAAGAGCTTAAAAATACACAAGCGGGTGTGCTTGTATTTGCTAGAGAATTCAAGAAAGAAGAAGTCCATGGTCTCGAAGCTTGCACATGGTCGTGTCAGTAAGTTTCTACTGGTGGGTGGCAATAAGATGCTAGTGGTCTAAGTTTTATTTTAAAACTTCAATTCTTTCTATAGTCAATTCAAGTTTACCTTGAAGATAGCTAGGTTAAATCCTCCCCAGGTTTTTTTTACTGGTTTGGTTTTCCTAGGTCATTATATCATTATTGTAAGGTTGAATTTTATCAACCATCTTGTTGGCTTTATTCCATGCCAATTTACTTGTAATTTTGCACTTAGTAACCCTGTATTTAGGTGGGATTATTGTAAGGGTAGTGTGTGAGAAAATGTGAATAAAAGCTGAAGTATGTGCAAAGAAGCAGAGTTTCGCGGTTAGGACTCGCGGGTGACTCGCGGCTGCAAGCCGCCAACTGCAAGCACGTGAGATGCACACAGAGGAGCTGAAGGGTCGCGCCAGCTGTCGTACTACAGGACAAAAGTCCCAGGCTAGCCAGGCCGTTACGTCGCGACTTGAACTCACGACTTGGACAAGCCACAAGACCAAGCCGCCAATTTACCCTATTTGGCAAAAACTGTGTCTTCGTATTCCTTTCTCACCCCACTATATATAGACCCTTATACCCACAATATTGAGAGAGCCTCTAGAGAGAATTTCTGAGAGAAACCCTAGAGAAAAACAAGATTGATTCATCCACAGTCTTTACCTTAGAGACTCTACAAATTCCTCTACTCTCTTCCTCTCCATTGTCATACCCTTGAGAGGTTATTTACCAAATCCTTTTCTCACCACACCCATGTCTGTGAGAAGGTTTATTTGGTTCTAAGGGAAGCAGTTTGGGAAGGAACCAATGGTGATTGGTTGATGCTATGGGCTATAGTGAAATCAGGTAAGCTAGAAAAGAAAACGATTTGGCGCAACCTTGTTGGAGCAGGAAGCTTGGAGGGCTTAGGTACCTAGGTAAATTAGGCTTAGAGGGTCTATTGCTGTTCATGTATCCCAACTATATTTTCTAGTGGATTATTGACTGCTTGGAGGGCGGCGGAGAGGTTTTACGCCAAGGGCTTCGGTTTCCTCTTCGATAACACATTGCGTGTTGTCTTTGTGTTTGCATCTATCTTCCCTTTATCTTTACCATTTAATTACTACTGTGATTGTGATTTTGTATGGTTTAGATTGCTTATCAATTCTGTTATAAGCTTGTTATCATTTTCCGCACATACGTTATTTGATATATAGCTTGAATTGGTAATTTTGTATTTGGGGGTCTAAACGTTCAAGGGTGTTTCATACCCATTTTGAACTTTCAATTAGTATCAGAACGGGTGCACTCTTTGTGGTTTGATTACCTGAGTGCGATCCTAGACCCCTTGGCTATGGATGCAGCTGTAAAAAGGGTCATACTAAATTGTGGTTTAGGTGTTTGTGATAATGACTCTATAAGTATGTTTGAAGGATATTCTAAAAATTAACTCTTAGATTTAATTAAATCCAAGAAACATGCTAGGATGTTCATTCACATGTTGAAATACTTTGAAAATAAGAACCACATTCTACACAATAGTCTATGTGAGTCTAACTCTTTGATTGAGAAATACAAAAGAAGAAATAGAACATTGTGTGAAAAGGTTGATAATCTGAAAAAGAAAATTCAATATGGAAAAAGCATGGAAAATAAAAATGAATTTCTGTTTGATGGTCAAGAATGCTTGTCTCATGCTTGTATGTTTGTGTACACCTCATTGAAGGTATTTAACTCATGCTTATGGTACCTTGACAGTGGATGTTCTCGTCATATGACAGGAGATAAATCACTGTTTAAGACTCTTAAAGAGAAAGCATGTGATTATGTGACTTTTGGTGATGGTCATGCTCAAGTTCTCGGGAAAGAGACGGTTGAAATACCGGGATTACCTTTACTGAAAGAAGTGCTATACATCAAAAGATTGAAGGCAAATATCTTAAGTATCACTCAAATATGTGATGAAGACTTTCTTGTTCAATTCTCAAAGAAGGGGTGCATAATCATTGATGAAAAAGAGATTCAAGTCTTTGAGGGAAATAGGACTACTGATAATTGCTATGGAGTAGTTCCTACGGCACCTATTTCGTGTAGAAGTGCTCGTGTTGATATACTGAAACTTTGGCATCACAGGTTTGGACATGCAAACTTCAAACAAGTATGTAAAGTCTTTAAACTGGAGGCAGTTGAGGGACTTCCAAAGTTTGGAAAGGTGGAGAAGACTATATGTGGAGCATGTCAAATGGGGAAACAAACAAAAGCAAACCATCACAAGGTGAATGTGATTGCTACCTTACGGTGTTTGGAACTTCTTCACGTTGATCTAATGGGGCCTACAAGAACTGAAAGCCTAGGAGAAAAGAGATACATTATGGTGGTAGTCGATGATTTCTCAAGGTACTCTTGGGTGGAATTCCTTAGAGAGAAGTCCAAAGCATGTGATAAAATACAAACATTATGCAAGAGACTGCAGAATGAAAAAAGAGTTCCTATAGTCAAAATCAGAAGTGATCATGGGAAGGAATTCGAGAATACTAAATTTGAACCGTTTTGTGAAGAGCATGGTATCAAGAAGGAATTTTCAGCTCCAAAGACTCCACAACAAAATGGGGTGGTTGAAAGAAAGAACCGGGTGATCCAAGAGATGGCAAGAGTCATGCTACTCAACAAAAACATACCTCAAAGGTTCTGGGCTGAAGCTGTGAACACATCTTGTCACATTTGTAACAGAATCTATTTCCGAGCAGGGACAAAGAAGATGTCATATGAAATATGGAGAGAAAAGAAACCCAAGATGAAGTATTTCAGAGTATTTGGGAGCACATGCTACATTCTAAATGACAGGAAAAATCTGAGAAAATTTGATGCTAAGAGTGATGAAGGAATATTCCTAGGATACTCCACAAATAGCCGAGCTTATAGAGTGTACAACAAGCATACTAAGATGGTGATGGAGTCAATCAATGTGGTCATAGACGACACCATATCTAAAAAGGAAATTGAGGATGATGGAAAGGGGCTCAAACTCAAGGAGAATGAGGATGATGATGATATGCCTCTAAGTGATGATGCTGAGAAAGTAACACCCGGAAAGGAGTCCACACCTCCTATATCAAGAAGAGAGACTAGATCAACACAAGAAGTCTCAAGTCCACTCACTCCTCCAGAAGTTCAAACCCTAATTTCTCGTGATGAGGAACTCTCGACTTCCAAGAAACCTTCATCAAGAGTGACTCTCAATCACCCATCAAGTAATATTATTGGGGATGTGAACGAGGGACTTCGTTTGAGAAAAGAGCCAAAGTATACTGCTAACCATGTAACATACAACTTGCTATCTTGCTCAATTTGAACCTAAAAAGGTAGAAGGAGCACTGAAAGATGAGAATTAGGTAAAGTCTATGCACCAGGAGCTACACCAATTTGTTAGAAATGATGTGTGAGAATTGGTTCCAAGGCCTAAAAATACACATGTGATCGGCACCAAGTGGATTTTTAAGAACAAAATAGATGAAGATGGTGAAGTTATCCGAAATAAGTCTAGATTGGTGGCTCAAGGGTATACTCAGGTGGAAGGCATAGATTTTGATGAATCATTTTCTCTGGTAGCAAGACTAGAGTCCATTCAAATTCTCTTATCCATAGCATGCATCATGGATTTCAAGTTGTACCAAATGGATGTAAAGAGTGCCTTCTTAAACGGCTTTCTCAATGAAGAAGTCTTCGTTGAACAACCAAAGGGGTTTGAAGATCCTCACTTCTTGGATCATGTACTAAAATTGAAGAAAGCTTTGTATGGGTTGAAGCAGGCGCCAAGAGTATGGTATGATCGTCTCACTACTTACCTATTGGATCGTGGGTTCAAAAGAGGTCAAGCATATTGCACATTGTTTGTTAAAAGAGATGAAAAATCCCTTCTTGTCGCTCAAGTGTACATGGATGATATTATATTTGGATCCACAATTGATAAACTAGCTCACGAGTTCTCAGAAGAAATGAAAAGGGAATTTGAAATGAGCATGGTGGGAGAGTTGAACTACTTCCTTGGGCTTCAAGTGAAACAACGGAGAGATGGAATATTTATTTCTCAAGAGAAGTATGCCAAAAATCTTGTCAAAAGATTTGGTCTGGACTCCAAGAAACATACTTCTACTCTCATGAGTTCCTCGGCAAAGTTAAGCATAGATGTAGCCGGTGTTGACGTTGATCCAACCCTTTATCGAAGTATGGTTGGCAGTCTTCTCTATCTCATAGCAAGTAGGCCAGATATTGCATTCAGTGTCAGAGTATATGCAGGGTTTCAAGTTGCTCCTAAAGAATCCCACTTAACAGCAGTTAAGCGAATCATTCGTTATGTAAATGGCACATCTAACTATGGGATTTGGTATACAAAAGATTCGAATGAGTGTTTGGCGGGATATTCAAATGCTGACTAGGCAGGGTGCATTGATGATAGGAAAAGTACTTCTGGTGGGTGCTTCTATCTTGGAAATAACTTGGTTTTATGGATGAGCAAAAAGAAAAATTCAGTATCCCTGTCAACGGCTGAAGCTGAATACATTGTAGCAGGAAGTAGTTGTGCACAATTGTTATGCATGAGAAAGCTATTGCATGATTATGGAATTTCTCAAGACACTATATGTGTGTTCTGTGATAACACTAGTGCCATAAACTTGTCAAAGAATCCAGTTCAGCACTTCAAATCAAAGCATATCGAGATCTGCTATCACTTCATTCAGGACTTGGTAGAAGACAAAACAGTATGTCTAGAATTCATCAACACTAACAACCAAAAGGTAGACATATTCACCAAACCTCTTGATGGCCCAAGGTTTGAATCCTTGCATAAGACAATTGGTGTCGGTATCATTCCTTAAACTCAATCTTCCATGATATCTTATTGTGTTCTTGGTTGTTTTGGGTGTCTTATGTTTGTCTTCATTTTTTTGTGGATATTTTTTATCAAAATTTATTTTGCCTTTGTGTCAAAAATCCAAAAAACACACAAAAAGTAGAAAATCTTAAAAAGTTTGATCGGCTTTGTTGAGTTTTTGTCTCAAAGCATGTTTTGCCTTGTACCTTTGTACTTATGGTTGTGTGCATTTATTGAGCTTAGCTTGTCTCTTATGCACTCATATCATTGTGAAAGAAATTCTGAAATCTATGTGACTGTTGTAAATAGATCTTCAACCTTGTCATAAATGATTAGTGAATGGTTTTGTTAATCTTGAGACATGCATAGACTCATGCCTATATATCTTCCCATTTTTATTTTTATGCTTAAGAAGGCTCTCTAAATGTAAATCTCCAAATGAAAAGATATATAGAGCTGCAAAAACTTGTCGCACATACTAGTATTCGACTAGGAAAAAGGGAAAGCGACCAAAATAAAATGTTTGATGCCCAAAAAGCCAAAGGCTAACTCATCAATTGAAATATCAAAAATTTTAGGCATCTATCTCACAATGAGATTTTCTTTGCTCAAAAGTGCAAATGATATGTTAAATATGGAGCCAAATGAAAAGCTTCAAAGAATTGTTATCAAGTGCTTGTGGGAAGTCATATATGCATGTTTCTATAATTGAGATAGGTCACATTATCTAGTGCTAGTTGTGTATGCCTTGATTGAATTGATCATTGAATTTCACATTGGACTAAGGACTATCTCATTTTTGATATCCACATACATCACACAAGTCTATGTTCAACGAATGTCATATTCATTTGTGTGATTGTACTTGATTAAATATGTTTTCACGTGCTCAATCTTTATTGGTCAAACACAAAAATATTTTTGAGTGTTTTGATTTGTTTTTACAAAGTGTTTTTCTTTCCACAAAATGTGAAAATTTCAAAAACAGTATTGCCCTGTTTTGGCGACTAAGTCACGAGTTAACCCAGTCGCATGTTCCAGTCGCGTGCTCACTCAAAGATTTTTCGCGGCTCACTGGCAGGTCAGTATCCCAATCGCGAAAAAGGCTTAGAAAATTTTTCAAAATTTGTGTTTTTGCATATTTCGCGACTCGGTGTGGCAACTTGTTCGCGGGTGGAAGGTCCAGTCGCGAGGGGTACTCAGGGATTTTCACGGCTCATCTCACGACTATCTCGCGGGTAGACTTTCCAGTCGCGAAAAACACTTAGAAGATTTTTGAAAATCTTCGTTTTGCAGTGTTTCGCGACTTAACCTAGCGACTTACTGGCAACTTAACCCAGTCGCAAAAAACGCGTGTTTTGCTTTCCAAGGTCAATTTTAAAACTTTTTAGTTTTTCCCTCGTACTTTTGTGACTGTTCATTGTCTTCCCCATTTTACTCTCACAAACTCTCCGAGTTTTTTTTTTTCCTTTGAAAATCCTCCATTTATGCATCATCTCCTCTCAAATCTTCAACAAAAAGGTATGGGTTTTCTTCCTTTCCCTTCATACTTACTGATTTGAGCAATTTTTTCCTGAGTTGTAAAGGTATTGTTGTGGGTTGTGATTTATCATGTTCGAACATGGGTTTCTAATGTTCGGGTTGTATTGTATGTTTGTGTTGGTCCATACACTGATCTTCTCTATCTTGTGTACCTATTGTGGTGTTGGTTGTTTACACACACTCATTATCATGATTTGAACCTAAATCTCAAATGTTTAGGGTTTCCTTCATTATCCACGGTATGACACTGACACATTGCTAATAATGTTTGATGTCGTGTTTGGTGTCCCTTGTGTGTGTTAAATCATGTTGCAGTGTTAAAATGTCTCCATTCAAGAGATCAGTTGTGAAAGGAGGTAGCAGCAAAGGGAAGGAACCTGTCATTGAAATTGACGATTTCTCTCCTAGACCAAAACGAGCCCGTTCCCTATCTGGTGTGTTCGATCCCAACAAGTTTCGATCGTATGCTGCCTTTCAGACTCATGAAAATTATTTCAAAAAGGCTACACCACTGATTGAAAGATTCTTTGACCAACATTCTCTCTTTGACACCAACATTCCACAATGGTTTGCCCGCAAGGATTGGAATTATCTCCTCTCCGACCTTGATGATGCTGGGTTAGAGGAAAAAGTTTATCAGTCTCTCCCGCATACCTAGCAGAGATTTCGCACATCAACAGGCCAATACTTGAGGTCTCACCAGTTTATGATGATCTACATCCAGATGAGGAATTACTTAAAGCAGTTCTTGGAGACGATCTGGAATTTTCCTCAAATGAGAACTCAGTCAGTGTTTTATCTCTTCCTCCAAAATTGAGGGTGCTTACGATCGTCATGTTTCACAACCTATATCCCCTATCCAGCACAGGGTATATGAACCTCGGGCATGCACTGTTTCTTCATGATCTGATTTCTAATGTAGAGATTGATATCTGTGCTCATATCTTTCATATCCTTCGCAAAACTACTCTACGAACAGAATCAAGGATGTGCATTCCTTTTTGTTGTCTCATCTCACGGATTCTAAAGCGTAAAGGGCTCTATCCTTCTAAGAATGAATTTCCCTGCACAAAACCATGTCCAATCAACATGCGCACATTCAACGCTAGCATTGGTCATAGCAAGAAGGGAATCAAAACAAAAGCTTCTGCATCCCACAGTGGTTCGCACTCCAGTTCATTCCCCGCCGACAAGAAGCTAGACTTTATTGTAGCATCTGATCATGAACTAAGTTCAAAGATGTCCGGCCTTACTTCCATCTTGCACCATCTCAACATTCGATGGGATACGAAGTTCACTTCTATTTAAACTCAATGGGATGAAATTCAAAGAAAACTAGAAGATGATGAAGACTAGCTATTCCATGGCAAAAAGGGGGAGATGTTGTTGGCAGGGGGAGAGCTCAACGAAAGGAGGAGATTTCAGCTAACAGACTTTTGTTTACTACTTTGTCTATCTTTAGCTTTTATCATATTTTTGTATCCATCTTATATTATTCAGTACTTTATATTTTCTAATTTATACCCATGTTGCTTCTGTAAGCTTTAAGGGTTTGTTTCTATGCACGTTTGTAGGCCTTTGTGGTTTGTGCCATGCTTTATGTAGCCTTTGTGCTTTGTTAAAATCAGTATTTCTAACTAAATGTTTTGCATTTCTTTTAAGTACTGTCACTCTTGTGCCCTTGTAGGATTTTTCCTAAATGCACATACTTCATGTACTATGCATTGGTTGAGTGTTGGTCATTCAAGTGATTTGCCTTGTGTTTGTCATCTTGAATGTCCGGATGTTCATTCCAAGTGTGAATGAGCATTGTGATCACTTGGTTATAGTGATTACTTGTTTTGGTCTTGCCATGGTTTATTGCTTTATACCATTGTGCCTGATCCCTTTATGCTTGCTCCATATGCATTACAAATTTCTGCATACAATGAACTTTTTGTGTTGTTCTGTTTCAGGAGATACTTGTTCTTATGATTCAAAAGCTTCACAGATTCTAGAGTTAGGTGTGAGTGAGTTTTCCAACTGTTCCCAACTCATGCGTTAAGTCTAAAGTTTGTATTAGGAATATAGACCCCTTAAACACACAGATTGCGTAGCCTAGATTAATTAGCCAAGTTGTTACTTAGTCAAATTAAGCAATTCTAGGTTAAAACAATCCAAACAATCATATCAAGATATAAAGCAGCGGAAAATAAATAACACAAGACATGATCACCCAGGAAACCACACGGTAAAAACCTGGGGAGGATTTGACCCACCGATCCTCAAGGCTAACCTGAATTCACTATGAAAGAATTGAAGTTCATACAAAAGGACTACAAGCTCCCCGCTCGACTTCCTAATGCTACCCACCAGTAGAACTTCCTGACACGACCACGCGCAGGCTCCGAATCCACGAACTACTTCTTTCTTGAATTCTTCAATCAGCTACAAGCTCCCCGCTTGCTTTTCTTTTAATCTCCAATGGTAGATCAAAACAGAAGCTTCAGCGTCCTGCAGTGGTTCGTACTCCAACTCATTTCCCACTGACAAGAAGCTAGACTCTATTGTAGCATCTGTCAATGAGCTGAGTACAAAGATGTCAGGACTTACATCTATCTTGCACCATCTCAACATTCAGTGGGATATGAAGTTCACTTCTATTCAAGCTCAATTGGATCAAATTCAAAGAAAGCTAGAAGATGATGAAGTCTAGCTATTCCATAACAAAAAGGGGGAGATGCTGTTGGCAGGGGGAGCTTAACGAAAGGGGAGATTTCAACTAACAGGCTTTTGTTTATTGCTTTTGTCTATCTTTAGCTTTTATCATATTATGTTTCAGTATCCACTTTGTATGCTTTTAGCACATCTTCTTTTTGTGTTGGTTTGTACCTACTACATTTGTAGGTTTTAAGCTTTATTTAAATTTTGTACCCATGTTGCTTATGTAAGCTTTAAGGGTCTGTTTATGCACACTTGTAGGCCTTGTGGTTTGTGCCATACTATATGCAACATTTGTGCTTTGTTAAATCAGTACTTCTAACCTAATGCTATGCATTCCTTTTTAAGTACTGTCACTCTTGTGCCCATGTAGGATTTTTCCTAGATGCACATACTTCATATATTGTGCATTGGTTGAGTGCTAGTCATTCAAGTGATTTGCCTTGTGTTTGTCATCTTGAATGTTCGAATGTTCATTCCAAGTGTGAATGAGCATTGTGATCACTTGGTTATAGTGATTGAATGTTTTGGTCTTACCATGGTTTATTGCTTCATTCCTTGTGCTTGATCGCATTGTGCTTGTTCCATTTGCTTTACAAGTTTTCTACATACAATGAACTTATTTGTTGTTATGTTTCAAGAGTTACTTGTTCTTATGGTTTTAAAGCTCCACAGATTCTAGAGTTAGGTATGAGTGAGTTTTCCAACTGTTCCCAACTCACGTGTTAAGTCTAAAGTTTGTTTTAGGGTTTTGTCACGGAATAGCCAAAGGGGGAGATTGTAAGGTTGAAATTTATCAACCATCTTATTAGGCTTTATTTCGTGCCAATTTGCTTGTAATTTAGCACTTAGTAACCCTGTATTTAGGTAGGATTATTGTAAGGGTAGTTGTGAGAAGAGGTGAAGAAAAGCTCAAGTATGTGCAAGAAAGCAGGGGTTCGCGGCTAGGACTCGCAGCTAACTCGCGACTAGCAAGCCGCCAAATGCAGGCACATGAGAAGACACAGGGAAGCTGAAGGGTCGCGCCAGCTATCGCACTACAGGACAAAAGTCCCAAGCTGGCCAAGCCGTTACGACGCGACTTGAACTCGCGACTTGGACAAGCCGCAAGGTCAAGCTGCCAATCAACCCTGTTTGGCAAAAACTATCTCTTCGTATTCCAAACACACACCACTATATATAGACCCTTATACCCACTAATTTGAGAGAGCTTCCAGAGAGAATTTTGTGAGAGAAACCCTAGAGAAAAACAAGATTTCCTCATCTCCAATCTTTACCATTAGAGACTCTACAAATTCCTCTACTCTCTTCCTCTCCATGTCATACCCTTGAGAGGTCATTGACCAAATTCCTTATCTCACCAACCTACGTCTGTGAGAAGGTTCATTTGGTGCTAAGGGAAGTAGTTTGGAAGGAACCAATATACATTGGTTGATGCTATGGTCTAGTAGCGAAATCTAGGAAGCTAAAGAAGAAATAGGTTCGGCGTAACCTCGTTGGAGCAAGAAGCTTGGAGGGCTTAGGTACTTGGGTAGATTAGGCTTGGAGGTCTTCTGCTGTTCATGTATCCCAACTACATTCTTTAGTGGATTATTTGACCCTTGGAGGGCGGCGGGAGTTTTACGCCGAGTACTTCGGTTTCTTCTTCGATAACACATCGTGTGTTGTCCGTGTGTTTGCATCTTCCTTCCCTTTATCTTTGCCTTATATTTACTACTGTGGATGTTTTATATTTGGCATAGATTAGTTATCAATTCTGTGATTGGCTTATGTTCATGTTCCGCACATTAATTGTTTGATTATAAGCTTGAATTGATATTTTTTTAATTTAGGGGTCTAAACGTTCAAGGGTGTTTTAGACACATATTGAACTTTCATAGAGTCAATTATATGGATAAGTTACATTTCAAAGTTTGGAAAGTGCTATTATATTTTTAATTAATGCTAGAAATTCTAGGAACACATAAAAAATCACAAACGATCAATCACAATCTACCACGTAAGATAGTTACGATAAAAGTTATTACTTTTTTATGACCACTTGATGAGGGAGATGATAAGATGATAAGATACGGTATATAACCAAGACAAACCATTTTAATAGATTATATTTTGTTGCGTTTGGTAAGTCTATTTTAGAATATATGCATTCCTTCATTTTTTTTTTTTTTAATAGATTATCTTTGGTGTTATTTTGAAACTTTAATTAAACTTGATTTTTTTTTTTTGACCTTTAAGTAGGTATCTTGCATTAATTATCCACAACTATAAAGCTTTATAATAATACAATTGACTATTGTATTTTCTGATTTTCTAGAAGCTTGTGAGCAAAGCTTATGGCAATAAAATTGCGGTTGATACGAAATTTGGAAGAGATGTTTTCAAATTTTCTAGGACTAAAAGAAAAATGAAGAAACATATATTAGTGACAGCTCCTCCCCTTTTCTCTTTTATCTTTGAGTTGAGTATCGTAGTTTTCCCTTTCTAATGTCATCCGAATGACATATGTGAAGATGGTTTACATGAATTTCATACTAAACTACATTAGTATTGGAATTTGAATGTAAAGATGTTAGAATTATCGCTAATAGCTTAAACTTTTCAGATGAAGGGTAAATTAACATGGTACTAAAACAAGAGAGTCTTAGTTTGATTCACTGTTTTACTCTACAATCGGTAATTTGTCAAAAGAGATGTCACTTTTAATGTCTTCATTTTTTAGATGCAAAACAGTTTGTCTTGGTTACATACCTTATCTTATTATTTTATCCACAAATGCAAGCAACTGTTATCAAGCCTATTTTACATATGTATCTAATAAATGATAATTTTTCACATAGTTCATATCTTTAGGAGCAAAGAGTTTGATTAAACACCATGGCTTCATTCACCAAACAGTGATAGTGATCTTAGTGTGAATGATACGTATAAGTTACCTATCAAAGTTTGGAATGTTTGGAAAGTGTCAATGAAACTTTTACCTTAATTAAGGGAAAAGTTTCATTCTCCAAGTAGCTAGGGATAGCGATTTCTTCTCACCAAAAAAAACACTAGTGATAGCAATCTTAGAGTCAATTATATGAATAAGTTACATTTCAGAGTTTGGAAAGTGCTATTATATTATTAATTAATCCCAGAAATTCTAGGAACACTAAAAAAATCACTAACGATCAATCACAATCTACTACGTAAGATAGTTATGATAAAATTTATTACTTTTAATATGACCACTTGATGAGGGAGATGATAAGATAAGGTATATAACCAAGGCAAACCGTTTTAATAGATTATCTTAGGTTGTGTTTGGTAAGTCTATTTGAGAATATATGCCTTCCTTCATTTTTTTTTTTTTTTTAAATAAGGTGTTCACTTTTTAAAAAAAAAAAAAAAGATTATCTTTGGTGTTATTTTGAAACTTTTAATGAAGGTTGATTTTTTTCCAACCTTTAAGTAGGTATTGTACGTTTTTAGACCCCTTAAAACACAACCAGGTTAACCTAGTTAATTAGCAAAGTGATTACTTAGTCAAATTATCAGATCTAGGTTAACACAAATATATCATATCATTGTAAAGTGCGGAAAATAAAGAACACGACGATATGATAACCTAAGGAAATCAAACTTGTAAAAAACCTGGGGAGGATTTAACCTAACTATCCTCAAGGTAAAACAAATCCACTATGAAAGAATTGAAGTTTACACAATAGCAACTTAGACCACTAATATCCTATTACTACCTCGAGTAGGAAACTTACTACCATAACCACGTGACAACTCCGAGTCCATGGACTACTTCTTTCTTGGATTCACAGCAAGTACAAGCGCTCCCGCTTATGTGTCTTTAAGCTCTTGAAATTGCAACTGAATTGATCATCAAGCTCTCGACATCTTGGAAACCCTAAGTGTGTATGAAGGTAAACACCTCTAGATCTCACAAGAGATTCACACACACAACATAAAGAGCAACACCAAAACATGGCTAGGGTTCCCTTTTATACTTAAGGCAAAACATAAAACCCTACACCTCAAATGGGCTTGGGCTAAGTTGGAAAATTTTGCTGAAAAACAATCTGCATGAACTTCGATCGATCGAGCTAGGCAGATTTACACAGTAAATCCTGCAGTACACTCAATTCTAACTTTGCATAAAAACATACTTTGAGCAAGTCCAAAACAAGACTAAACGTTTTTATCATGGTTTGCCAACATTACAAATTGAAGTTCTAATACATTTAAACCTAAAGTCTTAGAACCCAATAGGTGTCTTGCATCAATTAACCACAACTATTAAGCTTTATAATGATACAATTAACTATTATATTTTCTGATTTTCTAGAAGCATGTGAGCAAAACTTATGGCAATAAAATTGCGGTCGATACGAAATTTGGAAGAGATATTTTCAATTTTTCTTGGACTAAAAGAAAAATGAACAAACATATATCAGTGATAGCTCCTTCCTTTTTCTCTTCTATCTTTGTGTTAAGAATCATAGTTTTCTCCTTTTTGATGTCATCTGAATGATATGTGGAAAGATGGTTTACATGAATTTCATACTAAACTACGTTAGTATAGGAATTTGAATGTAAAGATGTTAGAATTATCACTAAGAGCTTAAACTTTACAAATGATGGGTAAATTAACATGGTACTAAAACAAAAGAGTCTTGAGTTAGATTCATTTTTGAAAGCTCGAATTTGTTTACAAGAGCTTGTTGAGACCCCAAATTCAAAATCACGACTTAGTTGATTTTACTCTAACTTAACTAAGTGCGGAATAAGAGTAAATGCAAGCGAACAAACAAACAAACTACTCTAAGTAATTTTCATCAAATAACAGCAGTAAAATAAAAGCTAAAAGAGTAGGGAAGAAGGATGAAACACAAGATAACACTGCAATATGTTATCGAAGAGGAAATCGAAAAACTCGGCGAAAAAGCTCTATGCTGCCCTCCAAGTAGTAAATCCTTCCACTAGAGAATAAGTTGGAGTACACGAATAACAAAAGACCTTCCAAGCCTAGTCTACATAATGTATTTGAGCCCTCCAAGCTCCTGCTACCGACTGACTTGACGAAGCCTTGTCTTCTCTAGCTCTCTAGATCACGTAATTCAACCTGATTGTATCCGCCAAACGATTGGCTTCTTGCAATGCTTCCCAGCAGCACCAAAACCTCACTTTACACTCAGAATGGGTATGGTAAGTGTTTGGGCTATCAACCTCCTAAGGATTTGGATATGGAGAGGTAGGAGTTAAGAAAAATCACAAAGGATTATGTAGAGAATTATGGGTATAGCAATCTCTAACTCTCAAGGGTAATATCTAGGGTTTTCTCTTTGAAAAGCACTCCTTACAATATGTGGGTAATGTGGGTATATATATAGTCGTAAAGTTGTGATTTACAACTATATATTTTGTTGGGTTTTATTTTGGGCCAAATTTGATTGTAATTTTATTCAATCTTTTGTACCTTGTATTTATTGTGGGATTTAATTGTAAGGGTTGTGTGATAGAGAGAGAGTGTATGAAGACTCAAGCAACTGAAGACTGAGGAGCTCTCGTGGGTATCTTGCGACTAAGCATCCCGCAAAGTGAGCTATGTGTCCTGCACATGACTGGAATGCGAAGAGTCAGGATAGATGGCGACAACTGTATTTCGCGAGTATCTCGCAGGTAAGGCCTTTTCGCGAGACACTCGCAAGACATTCTGTTCTGCCAGACTGTACTATTTGATACACACTTTCTGTATCCACACTATATATATCCACATTACCCACAAATGTTAAGGAGTGCTTCTGAGAGAAAATCCTAGCCAAACACCTTGAGAGTTAGAGATTGTTATACCCACAATCCTCTATACATTTGCTTGTGGAATTTCCTCAACTCCTACCTCTCCATTTCCATTCCATTAAGAGGTTGATAGCCCAAACACTTACCACACCCTTTCAGAATGTCAAGTGAGATTTTGGTGCTATTAGGAAGCATTGGAAGAAGGCAAGGATGGCAAATGCAACATGGAGCTTGTTGCGGGATCCGAAGAGCTAGACAAGACATGATTCTGAGAAGTCTTGTTGGAGTAGGAGCTTTGAGGGCTTAGGTACATCGGGTAGATTAGCCTTAGAGAGTCTCTTGCTAACCCATGTATACCAACTGATTGTCTAGTAGATCGATTACCGCTTGGAGGGTGGCGGAGAGGTTTTTCGCTGAGTTCTTCAATTTCCTCTTCAATAACACATTGGCGTGTTATCTTATATTTGTATCTTTCTTCCCTACTCTTTTACATTCCATTTTACTGCTGTATTGTCTTGATTATGAATTAAAGTAGCTTGTTTGTTTATCCACTCGCATTTACACTATTTCGTGCTTAGTATTAAATTAGTGTAAAATTTATCGAGCCATAACTTTAATTTTGGGATCTAAACAGCTCTTGTGTTTTCAACACATTTTTGAGCTTTCAATTGGTATCAAAGCGGGTACACTTGTTGTGGTTTAAATATCTAAGTGTGATCCTTGACCCCTTGTGTTTATTTGCCATGGATAGTGTTTTGTATGCCTCAATGCATATTTTGGATGTTGATGAATGTAACATGCCATGTGTTTGTGAAAATGCCTCTATGAGTGATAATCCTCATAATTGTGATGCTTTGTTACATGAATCTTTGAGTGTTGTTGATATTCCCAACATTAAACTCTTGAAGAAAAATGCTAAGAAGTTTCATAAGGGTTTGAGCAAGTTATTTCATGAAAATGATGATTTGATTGCTAAACTCAATGAATCCAACAAATTGGTTGAGATATATAAAAAACTTGCTGAAATTTCCCTTGAAAAACTGAAAGAGTTTGAATGTTTGAATATGGACTTGGATGCTAAACTTGTTTTGTCTAACAAACTTGTTGATGATCTTAAATGTGAAAATGAATCTCTTAAGATGCATGTCAAGTGTTTGATTGCTAAACCTATTGCTAAAAAGGAAGATAATATATGTTACAATCATGTTGTGGTACCCGATTTTGTCCCTATTGTGAGTTCTACCTCTAAAGACAAATCAGTGTACATTCCTCCACATAAAAGAAACCAAAAAGTGGAGAGAAAGGCTCTTAAGCCTAAGCCTCTGTTTATGTCTCAACCTAGAGTTTTGGATGGATCTAAATTTGTTCCAACTCGTCACTATTGTGGTGTGATTGGTCATATAAGACCTGAATGTTCTAAGTTGAAGAGAGAAGAAAACCAAGTTGCTAAATCCATTCCTAAAAGCCTAATGAACCTAAACATATTGTTTGTTACCATTGTGGTGCCTTTGGTCATCTTAGACCATATTGCTCTAAGTTTCAAGCGCTTAAAAGAATAAAAAGAAAAAAGAAACTTAAGCTTCTTGGAAATTGTGTTAAAAAGAGTAAACCAGATTTAAGTGAAAATAGCATGTTGTTAAAGAAAGTGTTTAATGCTCTTAACTCATTGCCTATGTGCATCTCCGGCTCTCATTCTTCCAACCCTCATTTCTCTTCTCATGAGACACTCATTCCAAACAATTGTTCTGTTTGGATGAAAAATGGTTCCTATGGTTGAGTTTTTGCTCTTTTGGTCCTTGATCTAATTCTTTCAATCTTTGTAAGACCATTCATGCATTAGATGCTTCATTGTCATGCATTTATGCATCATGCATCTCTTTATATGCATTGTTTTGGTTTGTACTTGTTTTTGTTGATCTTACTTTATTTTGTTTGTTTATTAGTGTGTTCAAAAATTCAAAAACCCATAAATTGAAAAATCTTCAAAAAGTTTGATCGCTTGTGTTGTGTATATCACATGTGAGTTTAGCCTAGTACCTTCATACTAATGGCGTAGTGCATTTACAAGCTTAGCTTGTTATGTATGCACATATATCTGTGTAGAAGAAATCTTGAAAACTATGTGTGATTGTTGTAAATAGATCTTCAAGCTTGTCATGAATGATTGATTAATAGTCTTGATGGTCTTGATACTTGCATAGACTTGTGCCTATAGCTCTTCCCACTTTATTTTTTTATTTTTTATTTTTTTTTTTTTGGCAATAGAGCTCACCAAATGTAAATCTCCAAATGAAAAAAAGATAATAAACTGCAAAAGTCTGTCGCATACACTAGTATTTGACTAGAAAAAAGGGAAAAACTACTTTTGTATTGAAATGTATGGTGCTCAAAAAGCCAAAGGCTAATTCTCAATGTTGAAATATCAAAAAATTTCAAGCACCAATCTCAAAAAGAGATGTATTATCCAAAAAGGATCAAATGTTATGATTTATGCAAAAGCCAAATGAAAAGCTTCTAAGTTTTGTAATCATTCTCTTGTGGGAGGTCATATATATTCATTTCTATAATTGAGATAGTCCACTTGATTTAGTACTCGTTGTGTATGACTTGATTGAATTGATCATTGAAGTTTCACTCTGGTCTAAGAACTATTCCACGTTTGATACTCACACACAACACACAAGACTTTGGTTCAAGTAATGCTAATCTCATTTGTGTGATTGTACATGCTCAAATGTGATGTGTATGCTCAAGAACTTGCTAATCAAACCCAAAAATATTTTTGAGAGTTTTATATGTTTTTGAAAGTGATTTTATATTTTCCTGCTTTTAGTTTTTTTTCAAAATGCATTTTTGTATTTTTCTTCAAAAACTGGTTCAGAGGTTGTTTCTCGAACAGCTCGCGACTTAGAGCTTCCTGCGAAAAGTGCTTAAGGGAAATTAAAAAATCACATTTTCATATAGAGATTCTCACTACT
Organism: Quercus suber; assembly: GCF_002906115.3. Lineage (NCBI taxonomy): Eukaryota > Viridiplantae > Streptophyta > Magnoliopsida > Fagales > Fagaceae > Quercus > Quercus suber. The sequence continues at coordinate 613,801 of NW_027069581.1, forward strand.
GCCTCGCGACTATTTCGCGACTAAACACTTCTCACGAAATGTTTTTAGGCAAAAACTGGAAATTTTTCAATTTATACAGAAGCTATCACGACTATCTCGCGACTTATTCGTGACTAAAAGCTTCTCGCAAAAGCTTTTGTGCTTCAGTGGCCATTCTTGCTACTCTCTCATGACTGTTTCGCTACTATCTAACTCACGAAAAACGCGTGTTTCCAGTTTTTATGTTGCAAATGTGACAGTTTTTTCAAAACCTCTTTATTTCCCTTGCACTGCCTCTCTTCAAACTCTTCTCAACCCAAAATCATTTTTCACTTAAACCCCATCATTTTCAAGCAAAAATATATGCAAAATCACTTCAAGGTATGCTTTTCTAAACATTGCTTTCATTTTTCCTTAAATTTTGCAGATTTTAGCTTGGGGTTTTAAAAATTGGGGATTTTTCGAAAAAGGGTTGGGTTTCTCAATTTTGTGAAATTTTTTTCAGAACTTTGATTGGGCGGAGTCCCATTTGATCTTTGTGCATCTGTGTTGGCCCCATGTGGCAATTTAGCATGTATTAAGGTAAGTTTTCACCATGGTCATGCATTGTTCATAGTTGGATTGCATTGTTGCACGTTAGGTGTTTGTCAGAATGTCCTAATGACATCTCTGTGCTGAATTGGACTCAAATGAGTTCTAATACTTGGGTTTCCTTTTGATTGATCATGTTTACCATGTATTGGTCAGTGTTTGTGTGTTTTACACACTTTGCCCTTTTTGTGCCTCAATGCCATGTCATGCGCACACACACATGCACAATTACCTAATTTCATGCATTGTGTTTATGTTTACATGCTTTATCTATTTTAGCATGTTGTTTTGAGTTTGTTATGCTCTATTTTTAGGTTGTTTTACCTTTGTTTTGGACTAACTTGGATCTAGTCAAGCTTTGTGGTCTGTTTTTTTTGTTGTGCATTTGTTTCCTTCCCTGGTAACTATGTATGCAAATGTAGTGACCCAAAAAGGGGGGTCTTGCATTCCATAGAATCCCACATCGCCTAGGGGAGCACATGGGAATGTGTTTATAAGGAATGACCTTCCTTCAATGTGTAGAGGCTTTTTTCCCAATGCAACATGGGGAAGAACAAAACCGTGAGGGGTATAGGTCCCAAAGTGAACAATATCTATATAGTTGGGGCGGGGTCATTTTAGATGGTATCAAAACCATGCCTTAGCAGGAAGTGTGGGTCCTACACGCGAGGACGTGTGTGTTCGTAAGGGCGGTGGATTGTAGTGACCCAAAAATGGAGGTCTTACATTCCATGGAATCCCACATCGCTTAGGGAAGCACATGGGAATGTGTTTATAAGGAATGACCTCCCTCCAATGTATACAGGCCTTTTCCCCCATCGCTGTGTGCTTTGAGGGAGAGCAAAACCGTGAGGGGGCATGGTCCCCAAAGCGGACAATATCTACACAGTTGGGGCGGGGTCGTTAATCTTTAACGACCCCGCCCCAACTGTGTAGATATTTAACGACCCCGCCCCAACTGTGTAGATATTGTCCGCTTTGGGACTCATGCCCCTCATGGTTTTGTTCTTCCCCATGTTACGCTGGGGAAAAGGTCTCTACACATTGAAGGAAGGTCATTCCTTATAAGCACATTTCCATGTGCTTCCCTAGGCGATGTGGGATTCCATGGAATGCAAGACCCCCCTTTTTGGGTTACTACAATCCGCTCCCCTTACGGGCACACGCATCCTTGCGTGTGGGGCCCACACTTCCATCTAGGGCATGGCTCTGATACCATCTTGTAACGACCCAAGGAAATGCGCTAGCCACATCTACACTATACCTCAAAAGGACTAGTCACTATTGAGGCTTCTTGTAGTTGTTAATAAAGCCCAGTTCAACCCAGTAAATACCTGATATGGGACTCATTACACACCCACACACATCACACAATCAATCAAATTAGGGCATCACAATCTCCCCCACTTAAATCCCTAACGTCCTCGTTAGGGCCCACTTTGTAGGGTAGTGTCTCCGAGCCCACACAGGGTTACCGGGCCGACTCTGATACTATATGTAAAGACCTAAGGAAAAGCGCTAGCCACATTTGCACTATACCTCAAAAGGACTATTTTAGATCCTATGCTGCTTCTCAAAACTTTGAGAACTACTTTATGGAAGCTCGATTATTGGTTGAGAGAGCTGTTGATCAGCCATCCCTCCTTGACACCAATATTCCACAATGGTTTACCGCAAAGGATTGGAACTTTCTCATTTCCAATCTTGATGACGCATTTGAGAACTTGGTGAAAGAGTTCTATGCCAATGCCATTGTTGACAGAGAGGAGCTAAAATGTTAGGTCAGAGGAAAGAGTTTCTCAGTAACATCAGTTTATTTGGCAGAAATCCTACACATTAACCGGCCAATACTCTTCATACCACCGGTATATGATGAGCTGAATCCAAATGAAAAGGTTCTTAGAGAAGCTTTAGGAACTAATTTAGAATTTTCCTCCAATAGGAAGTTAATTAGTGTGGCATCTCTTTCTCCTGAATTAAGACTACTTACGATGATCATATGTAGCAACGTCTATCCTTTGCCAAGCACCAGGTACATAAATCTCGGTCGAGCATTATTCTTACATGATTTAATCACTGACGAAGAGATTGATGTGAGTTCTCATATCTTTCACATTCTGGCAAAGACGGTTGACCAAACTGCCTCAAGGAATCGTATTCCTTTTTGTCGCCTTATCTCAAGGATTTTGAACGATTTTAGACACCTTAAACCAACGAAATTAACCTAGTAAATTATCCAAGTGATTAACTTAGTCAATTTATGCAATTCTAGGTTATCACAAAAATACAATCATATTAAAAGTATAAAGCAGCGGAATAATAAATAACACAAGATATGATCACCTAGGAAAACCAAACCGGTAAAAAACTTGGGGAGAATTTGACCTAGCTATCCTCAAGGTAAACCTGAATCCACTATGCAAAAGAATCGAAGTTCATACAAAAGGACTTACAAGCTCCCCGCTTGACTTCCTAATGCTACCCACCAGTAGAACTTACTGACACGGCCACGTGCAAGCTCCGAATCCACGGACTCCTTCTTTCTTGGATTCTTCAATCAACTACAAGCATCCACACTTGTTATTCTTTAAGCTCCAATGGCAGCAACCAAGTTGATCATCAAGGTGTTGAAGTAATCTCTACCTAGAAAACCCTAAGCTTTCTGTAAAGGAAAACTCTTCTAGATCTCACAAGAGATTTACACAAAACAAAAAAGTATGAGCAGCAATACAACAGGAGCAACTCTAAAAACGTGGCTAGGGTTTTTCTTTATATACCTAGGGTAAAACCAGAAAACCCAAAACATTTAATAAGTTAGGGCTAAGCTGGAATATTCTGCAGAAAAACATTCTGCCCGAGGTTCGATCGATCGAGTCTTTCTTTCGATCGATCGAGTCAGGCCGAAATGCATCAATGCATCTGCAGCCTCTCGATTCCAACTTTACATGAAAGACCCAACTTTGAGCAAACCTAAACAAGACTAAACATATTGTTTTGATCATGGTTTGCCAACAATACACATTAGAGTTCTAAGTACAAAAATTCCTAAATCTTTAGAACCTAACAGATTTTAAAACTCAAAGGTGTCCATCCCTTGGAAAATGAGCACCCATATCCAAGGCCAAGTCCAATTAACATTCGTACTCTTCATTTAAGTATGAGTCACACCAAGAAAAGTACCAAGCAAGAAAGTCATGCTGCTCCGGGAAGTTCAACCTCTACCTACCATGCCTATGATGAACAGCTACAAAACATCATGCTGCACTTCAAGAAATTAATACCAAAATATCTGGGTTAGCTACCATCATGCATTTCCAGCACATTCGCTTCAACACAAAGTTCACTTCTCTCCAAACTCAGATGGACCAAATTCAAAGGAAACTAAAAGAACATGGAGATTAGCTATTCCATGACAAAAATGGGGAGATGGTGTTGCTGATAGGGAGTGTAGTTAACAAGGGGAGTGTAGTGATAGGGGCTGAGAAGTTAGAAGTTGTTGTTTGTTTACAATTTTTACTACTTTTGTTTAAAACTTTAATACTCTACTTTTATATTCAGTAGTTGTGTTTATCTCAATGCTTTGTAGCATTATTTTGTACTTTTAAGATATTGTCAATATGACTTAAGTACCTCACTCTTGTACCCTAGTAGGATCTTGTATCCTAGATGCAAATACTTCGTGTATTTTGCATTGGTTGAGTGTTGGACATGATGCAAATACTTCGTGTATTTTGCATTGGTTGAGTGTTGGACATGCAATTGATCCTTGGGATTGTTCTTAAATACATTGCATGTCCGGATGAGCATTTACTTGCTAAATGTTCATTGTAGTCATTCTTTAATGATTGTTTTTGTTTGATCAAGATATGTTTACATGTTTTATAGTGTTTTCAAACTTGATCGCACTTTACTTGCTCATGTACGTACCTTGCGTTCAACTTGTCATAAGCTTAATGAAAGTTTTGTTTGTGTGCAAGTGTTTCAAGTTATAAGTATATACGTGCATGTGCTTTACAACTTCTAGATTAGGTGTGAGTGGGTTTTACCACTGTTCCCAAACTCACGTTTAAGTCTAGAGTCTATTTTAGGGGTTTTGTTATGGAATAGCCAAATTGGGAGATTGTAAAGTTGTGATTTAAAACTATGTGTTTTTTTGGGTTTTATTCCACGCCAAATTTGATTGTAATTTTATTCAATCTTCTGTATCCTGTATTTATTGTAGGATTTGATTGTAAGGGTTGTATGATAGAAAGAGAGTATGTGAAGATTCAAGCAATTGAAGACTGAGGAGCTCTCACGAATATCTCGCGGCTAAGCATCCCACGAAGTGAGCCATGCGCCCTACACATGACTGGAATATGAAGAGTCAAGACAGATGGCGACAGTTGTGTTTCACGAGTATCTCGCAAGTAAGGCCTTCCCGCGAGACACCCATGAGACATTTTGTTCTGCCAGACTATACTATTTGATACACACTTTCTATACCCACACTATATAAACCCATATTACCCACAAATGTTAAAGAGTGCTTTAGAGAGAAAACCCTAGCCAAACACCTTAAGAGTTAGAAATTGTTATAGCCACAATCCTCTACACATTTACTTGTGGAATTTCCTCAACTCCTACCTCTCCATTTCCATACCATTGAGAGGTTGATAGCCCAAACACTTACCACACCCTTTCAAAGTGTCAAGTATGGTTTTGGTGCTGCTGGGAAGCATTGGAATAAGCCAAGGATGGCAGATGCAACATGGAGCTTGTTGCGGGATCCGGAGAGCTAGAAAAGACACGGTTCCGAGAAACCTTGTTGGAGTAGAAGCTTGGAGGGCTTAGGTACATCAGGTAGATTAGGCTTGGAGGGTCTCTTGCTAACCCATGTATCCCAACTGATTGTTTAGTGGATCGATTACCGCTTGGAGGGTGGCGGAGAGGTTTTTCGCCGAGTTCTTTGATTTTCTCTTCGATAACACATCAGCGTGTTATCTTGTGTTTACATCTTTCTTCCCCACTCTTTTACATTCTATTTTACTACTGTGTTGTCTTGATTATGAATTAGAGTAGCTTGTTTGTTTATCCGCACGTATTTACACTATTCCACACTTAGTATTAAGTTAGTGTAAAATTTATTAAGCTGTAACTTTAATTTGGGGGTCTAAATAGCTCTTATGTTTTCAACACATTTTTGAGCTTTTAATAGTGTGGGTGAAGACATGGTGTAGCATATATGCCAAAATAGCAAAACAGAATGTTTTGCGGGTATTTTGCGAGAAGACCTTACCCACGAATTATCCATGAAAACCAACTGTCATGACTCTTCACATTCTAGTCATGTGCTCTACACGTGGCTCACTTTGCAGGAAGGCTTCTTGTGAAACTTCTCCCGAAATCCACTTTGTCTTCAATAGGTGCTTGAGTCTTCACACTCTCTCTCACCCACAACCCATACAATAAAATCCCACATAAAATACAGTGTACATATGATTGAACAGAAATACAATGAAATTTGGCACAGAATTAAAGCCAACACAAAATAATTGTAAATAACAACTTTACAATCTCCTTCTTTAGCTATTCCGTGACAAAACCCCTTAAACAGACTCTTGACTTAAACGTGATTTTGGAAACAATGACAAAACTCACTCACACCTAATTCTAGAAACTGTGAAGCACTTGCATGTACACACCTATATCCTGAAACACTCGCACACAAACAAAACTTTCATTAAGTTTATGACAAGTTGAACACAAGGTACATATAGGAGCAAGTAAAATGCAATCAAGGTAATTAACAAGAAGACTTGACTCCGAGAATCTGTTAGTAGCAGGAGCTTGAAGGGCTCAAGTACATAGGGTAGACTAGGTTTGAAGGGTCTTTTGTTTTTCATGTACTCCAACTTTATTCTCTAGTGGATCGATTTCAACTTGGAGGGTCGCAAAGAGGTTTTTCGCCGAATTCTTCAGTTTCCTCTTCGATAACACATCTTGATGTTATCTTATGTTTGCATCTTTCTTCCCTTACTCTTGTGATTTACTTTTATTGTTTATTGTTCATGTGTATGCACCAGAGTAGATTCGATGATTGCGCTTCATTTACTCTTGTTTCACACTTAGATAAGTTAGAGTAAAAGCAATCTAGCGTAATTTAATTTGTGTTTTAGCACAAATCTGAGCTTTCAAAAGCATTGGCAGTGGCATGGGCTATCTCCTTTGCACTAGAAACTAGCTGCTTGTCCTTTATTCTTGAAGGTGATTCAGATCATGTCATCAAGTCTCTTAGCTACAATGATGATTCTTTTTCTCCCTTTGGTCACATCCTTGCCTCAGCCAAAGCCTTAACAAATTCAAGTAGGATATCTTTTTCCTATATACGTAGACTTGGAAATTCTGTTGCTCATAACCTAGTTAAACATGCTAGACATGTTAGCGATTATTCGATGTGGATGGAGGATATTCCTTCACATCTTTATTCTGTGCTCTTAGCCGATGTTGGCTAAACCTATTTCTAATAAAATTCCCAGGTTTCATTCTCAAAAAAAAAAAAAAAACAAAAAAAAAAGGCTTAAAACCTCTTTAAAAACTTTTATTTAACATTTTAAAAAAAAAAAAAAAAACAAAAAAAAAAGGCTTAAAACCTCTTTAAAAACTTTTATTTAACATTTTCTTTTGTTTGTGTGTACACAAGCACATGCATATGTGAACAAGCATATTAATCATAAGGAAAAGTTAGCAAATACCCACATTGGTTTATATAATATTTTAAAAAACTTTTTATGAAAAAAATAAAAAAGTAACTAATTTTTTTTAACAACTTTTTATATTTTTTATAAAAATGATATTAAACATTTCTTAAAATAGTCCATTAAAATTGTCTTAAGGGCATCCGTGAACCAGAATTACTAGGTCCTTAATCTTAAATTACAATTTTTTTTTTAATTTTTGCTCGGTAGGTTTGAATCTAGAACATATTAATTTCTCTCACCCCCACCTCTTATGTTATAGCCCAACAGACACCCTAAGATTAGTTAAAACATTTAAATCAGTACGTCATAAACAAATATTAAGTCAAAAGCTCTTCAATTAACGTGGCAAGGTATTAAAAATTTTAAAATTAAAGTATCATGAATTAAATTCTCAAGATGATGAACACATGGGGAATCGCTGAAAATTGAGCATGTACTACGAAGTTGGAAATGATGGTCATCAGTCATCACTACTCGCTAGTGGGTTCTCTTCTCCTCTTTTTTGTCTAGTCAGTCGGTTTGTCTTCGTGGGTCCTACTTGTAATCTTAGGTGGCAAAAATTTACTGGTCACTGACTCATATTGATCAGATTAATATTACAGAGTAGAGTGGATAGGACTCAGGAGCTGCACCCTTTTCAAATTACCAAATATTCACACTCTCTTCCCATTACAGAGTTACGGTTACCTTTGCTTGTCTTCCCAAAGAGACCCAAGTAACTGTCACTCTTATCTCTTAGCCTCACCACATATACAAAGCAAAAGCAAGAGCGAGAGTGAAAGAAAGAGTCTCAGAAATATGTCACTTTTCCAGGTGAAACGCTAACCCTGCAAGCTACTTCTCTTTCTTGAACCGCACAAACTCTTTTATATATATTCTTCATTACCGCTGTTATTTATTGTCATTTTTTTTTAGCTCCCACCTTTGGTTATTTTATTTTATTTGAATTTGTGTATCTATAGAATGTTAAAGATTATGTTACCATTGTCTTTGAAAAGAAACCATTCCATTGTATTCTTTTAGGAAACCAGTGTAACATGTCATGATATAGACTTATTTTTAGTGTTTATTGGAAGATGAATAAACTGAATAATTATGCCAAAGAAAAAAGAGAGAGAAAGAAATGAGGGTAACATGTCACGGGATAGACTTATTTAGTGCTTAGCAAAGTTCTCATTGAAGGATGAAATTATCAAATTTAAGCTCATTAAGATTGCCTGGCTTGGTTTTAATTTTTCAAATATCTATATTGAGTATTGACGGTTATTTTTGTTCTCAAATTTGTATTGATAACTACATTTTAATTGGTATAGGCATTTGTGGGTTCAATGCGAAAATTGTTATGGGTTATATATTGATTGATGACTTGGTGCTTATGTTGCTATATAATGTATGAATGGGGTCATTTGGACATAACAACAGGGCGAAAATGTGTAATTTGTCCATCTTCAAAGTAGCATTCATCATTGAAGTGGACATTATTGTTGCTATAATTTCTAATCTGGTGTTCTTTTGAATTGTCAGTGTTAGTGGGACACATAGCTGAATGGGATTAAATGTATTCCTCCTTGTTTCTAGACAATATTGGAATGCATAGATACCAATGGCCACAATATATTGTAACCTAAACACAGGGTCTGGTCTGAAGAAACTCAATGAATACCTTCTGCATCGGAGTTACTCAAATAGGCAAGTTTCATCTCTCTCTTTTTTTTTTCTTTTTTCTTTTTTTTTTTTTTAAATCCCAAACATTCTGTAATTGTTCTTATGAGACATTGATTTGTGTGGTATTTCTATTATGTTCTTTGTCCTTAACGATTCAAACTACAAGATATCAATGATGAGATAGTTCATTTGTTATACTTCTGAGCTTCCAAACTTCAAATGATGATGTTTCTGCCGCAACTGAAAAAAAAAACAAAAAAGAGGGGGGGTCTTATTAAGTGATGACATGAAATACAAAAAGGAAATAGTCATGTATATATTCTGGAAAGTCCTTAGGCACTAAATTTAAAATTGGAAAAAAGGTGTAAGTGTAACACACTAATACTAAGAACGAAGCCTAAAGCTGACTGTTTTTATTTCATTATAAAGCTAACCAATCATAAAAGGATGCTATGGCGTTGTTCATAAGGATAACGTACAGTTTCTAAAATTTTCAAAATGCCATAAGCATAAAGCATCAGAAAGAAAAACAAAATATAGTGAATCATGCAAAAAGGAACTTAAATGAAACAAATTTTTGTTGTAAATGGGAATAAAAACAAACTGTTTGCAAAAACATTGACTAAAATGAAACATTGTATATGACATTTATCTTAAATGTCATTTGAAGATACCAAGAAGTTATCTATGAGTTCTTGAATAGCATCTTAGAAAATTGAGTTCTTTCTTATTCTTCAAAGTGTTGAATATAGTTTAAAACATTGTAGTTGAAGTTTGAAGATACTTTTAATTTGTGTAGAACTCATCCAATATGGCCTATTGTACAATAAAAGTACAAGGTGTAATGCTTATGATCCAATTTTTTGAAACATATTATTCTTTTGCTGGCATGCCTGAATCTTCCTGATTATTATTTGATATTTATACTCCAATTTACTTTTTTGTGAAAGAATGAGAGGGGAAAGTGGGCTCATTTCTAATTTTTCTGCATTCACTGACATTTCTCATTTTTTAGGTATCATCTAAACTCCAAAAGATCATCAAGCTTCTTCTGTAACAGTAAAAAGCATTTCCATACCACTTACAGAAGAAAATTGAAAATAGAAAAAGGACACCAATCTCAACAGGTATCTTCAGAGAGAAATGCAGACTATTCTGGCACGACTACTGAAGAAGAAAAAGAAAATGACGTTTCTAAGGCAATTTTGATATGGAGGGCAGTTAAATTACCAATGTATTCTGTTGCTTTGGTTCCTCTCACTGTGAGTTCTCTAACACTTTGCGTTCTAATCATTTTAGAGTGTAGTTGTTAGCATTACAGCAATTTTATTTTATCAAGTGAATATGTTGTTTTACCCCTGTTAATTTTAATTTTAATTTTCAAATTCTTCTGATGTGATCATATAAAATATTACAGAAAAATAAGCACACGAATTTTTTAAGGATGACTATAATGGAAAACAGAAAAACCAACCCTGTAATAATTTATGACGAGGTAGAGTAATACGAATTGAAATTTAAATTAGGGAAAGTCATTAAAGATGGTTTGTATGTGAAAGGAACAAAAGGAAAAGGGAGACAGATAATTATGTGGGTAGAAGTTAGAAGGAAGGACATGGATGTTAAAAAAGTAAATAGGGGTATGACCTTGTAAAAGGCTGAGGTGGCATAAAAGGATCCATGTATCTGACTCCAATTAGTTAGAGGATTAAGAGTTAATTGAGTTGGGTTAAATATATTTGTATAAATTTATTAAAATGCCCAGTATCCTTCCTTCTTATGGTGAATCCTAAATCAAGGGTTTTGCTAGCAAAATGACAGTTTTAAAGTTGGTGGGAATTTAGGAAGATGACTATTGAGATATGGAGGGACTGAGCCAGTAAATATTTCTTCTTTTTTCTACACACTGCAATATACTATTATTTGTCTCTTTCTGAGAAATATGAAAGAGATATTACTTAAGGCCTTCAATTTCCAGTGCTGAATTGGTGAAACAGTCTTTATCAGACCCTTCAAATTTTGTTTGTTGCACACTCCCACACTAAAGCAATGAATTCTAATTGTGTTATAGACACTGGAATCAAAATTTCAGTAATGCACTCGTCTATCTTGATGTTTTTCCCTGTAGTTTAATTGTATGCACTTTGTGTCTTACTCTATTTAGTGTCCACAAACAGGTAGGTAGTGCGGCTGCTTATTTTCAAACAGGCATATTCTCCGCTAGGCGTTATTTTGTTCTCCTGGCTTCCTCAGTTCTTATTATCACATGGCTTAATTTAAGGTGAGTCATATTTACTATTTCAGCTAGTGAGTTGATTATGACTTGAGTCTGAGCAAGCTTAACTGTGAGAGAAACTGCTCATCTAGTAGGGCTTGAAAGATGATATTATCTTTCTTTTTGTTTATAATAATTTTTTTCTTGCTTTTACATACATTTATAGTGTGAGGACACGTATATATGGAGTATATGATGTTTTCTTAGCAACCATAGTGAGTCCTTAAGTTTTTGTCTTGCCAAAAGCAGCTGTGCTTCAGTCTGCTGTTGGACTTTGAGCTTCTTGCATTTAGGTCGAGTCCAATGCTGGTTGCAAACCCAAAATAGCTTTATCTATTCTGCACCTTTCAAAGCTCAACATTCCAGAATTTATGAGATATGGATGACTGAAAAAGAGTATTAATTAGGCTCAGCTTCTTGGAAAGGGATGTACTTAGATCTTGGCAAAACTCTTTTTGCTGTAAGAAATCTCTGGTTTGAAGCTAACTCTTTCTTTGTGACAATGAAGGGATGATGGGGTGCCCACTAATTAATCAACTATAGGGCCAAAGTGTACTACATGATACTAGTTCACCCTATTTCCAGCTTTCCTTGCTGCTTTTCAAAACTTCTTGAGTATTTTATCTCCCAACAACAGTCTGGCTATATTATCCTAATTGAGAACCTTACTATAAGCTTCAACCAAGTCTCAGGCCTCTCATATATGAGCATTAATAACATGGAGGGCTTCATCCACAGTTCCTGATAGTCCACTACAAGCTAAATTAGAGTCTTTTTCTATTCTTAAATGATAGGATGGCCTATATCTATGTTTCCTAATGATCTCCTAATAATCTGTACGTGCTAATTAAGTCTTTTACTATTCTCAAGCTATAGGTCTCAACAAATGGCCAACTTTGCAGCTAATTGTTATATCCTGGACAGTTTGAAACTCCCATTTGACTTATACTTCACCTTCAGAACCTTTTCCAAATCCACACTTCCCCCCAAAATTTTTTAAAAAAAAAAAAAAAATTAATAGTATATATAATTACCCATAGATAAGAGCTTGCTTTCCAACCCGCTAATTTTTGACCGACCCTTTCCTTTAGGTTGCAAAGACTTGATTCTTTGACCTACCAATAAGAGAAGGGAGGCCAAGATATTTAGAATGCCTTGAATTTTGCATAGGGCCCAGTATATTAAAAATTTCAGTGATAAGGAGTTGAGGATATGTTTTCTACTAAGTATTATTATTATCATTATTATCTTTAGATGATAAGAAATGAATACATGACCTTTTCTTGAGTGTAAGAAACACATGGATTGATGCAAATGGTACAACTAAATAAGATTTGAAAATTTGGCATCAATTTTTTTTTTTTTTGGTTCAAATTAAATATATTAAGGATCCATTTGGCATTACAGTAGGATATTGAATTTTAACTGGAGATTTCTAAAGTTTTGTGGCATGTCATGGTCATTTTGGAGATTTCACAATTATTGTTATTGCGATGATTTGAGGGCATTTTAGTAATATTAGTGGTTTAAAGGGTATTTCAGTAATATTGGAGGTTTCAAAGATATTTTGATCATTTTGGAGGTTTTAAGTTTATTTTGTTGATTATGTATGTTTAGGGCTGTTTTTTTTTTTTTTTTGGGGGGGGGGGGGGGGGGCGGTGGGGGTGTTCACAATAGGGTTTGTAAGTAAATTTTACTAGATTCACTTTGGACATAAGATTCCAACAAAAAATCACGAGCCAGGTTGACTGTATACTTAGAAGCGGCTTTCTTGTTTTATTCCACCATACACCCTTTGAGACTTAACTCGTTGGATGAAAGACGTGATGCCTTAGATTTTATAAGGATTTTCAATTGTGACTAGACTAGTTCTTTTGGGGTATAAGCGCATATGTGGAAGACGCTTTTCTTTGGGTTGTGACAAATTATATATTGGCATTGGACTAAGCATTGGACTAAGTCCCACATCCCTTAGGTAGGGAGGTCTTGGGCCTTATATGGAGACCTATGTGACGGGATAGGGGAAGTCTATGTCTTATATGGAGGCCTTGGACTCTAATTGGTATGAGGCCTTTTAGAACCATGAGAGATAACCCAAAGTGGACAATATCATACCAATAATGAGTTGGGGTGTGATAAAAGATTTGAATTAAGGTGGTCCTAGATGACCCTATCACTCTTTACACCATATACCATTTGAGGCTTAGCTCATTGAGGACGAATGTGGATTAAGGTGGCTATTGAGGAACCTGGCACCTTAGAGAAGACATTGCATGCCAACTTGACCTTGGATAGGGATCAAGGCGCCTAAATTTAGAGCATGACCCCCTCAAGGGAACATCATGAGGATTGTGCTCAGAGGGTTTATGAGGTAAATGATATGATAACATGTGTCATCAGATCCTTTAGGGTTGGATCAAGCTTCCCCGTAAATCTCCACCTATAAATAGAAGCGAAGTTTAGCTTCATATTACAGGCCACTAGACAACAAAGGTGGCATAAGGCAGAAAACATAACCTTGTGAACTGAAGAAGAGAGCATGTCCATAATCCATATTACTAGTCATTGATTTGTATAAACCAGTTAATGAGGGTGTGACTCTCCTAATTGTTTGCATGTGTAGCATTGGAAGTCTAAAATCCGGTTAAGGCTTAGAATCTCCACCCTATCTCACAGTTATCTTGTTTTGCCTTGCCCGTTGAACGCAAATTTTCTGTTTCACTTTTTGTATTCTATTTTATATTTCACCAATTACAACTTGACATGTTATTTGATTTTTTTCCTTTCATTATAAACTTTGTATCAAGGCCAAGGCATTTTCCAACCAAAATATTAGGAATTCATTCCATAAGGTGCTTTTCAAGCCTGGTATGAGTTTTCAGATAATCTAAGTGGTAGTTGGGATTTTGTTCAGTTGAAGTGGAAAGGAACTCCACAACCTAGCTAGCGGATACGGTCATCCCTTGGCAAAGTTAAGCAATTACCACAACTTATTAGAAAACTAAAAGGTGTAATGACTGCCCAAATTAGAAAACTGAAAGGTGTTATATATATATTTTTTGTTTTTCTACATAGTCACTGTAAAAAATTTACTCAACCGCCTCTCTGTCAAATTTGACTTAAATCAAGTGTGTAATAAATTGATAATAAAGTAAAAGACTAAATTGCTACCCTTAAATTTAGTGTTTCTTTTACACTATTTTTTGGTCATCCAAATGCTATATTTTCGGGCATCCAATTTATACCCTTAAATTTCATGTTTTTCTGGTAATGTCATCTTTAGGTTTATAACCTCACATACAGTTTGTTAAGATGTGAAACATGTACTAAAAGTTGCTCTTCTGGTAATTTAATGTTTCAAAACTATTTGCTTAGTCCAGCAAACTGTCCAGCGTGCATGAGACTGGTTATTTGACAACAAATTTTTATATCTCATAACCCTCAATAGGATCTTTGCTTTATCATGATTTTGAAATTGAAGGCATGGAATGTCTCAATAGAATATAGGCCTTGGAACATATTTTTTAGTGACTGCTCTAGCCACCACTAGTCCAGCAGCCAATGCAGCTCCAAATAAAGCATGCAATCTCACACAGTAGTACTTAGCCATGAAGATCTTCTGTTTGTCCTGTAAGAGAAAATTTTATTAACTGAAGTCAAAGCCCAATTGAAGTTAGTATGACAAAGGACAAAGAATAGAATATTTATCTCCTTTGCTTCCAGATCTGTCACCATCCATAAGCTTCCCAGTAAAAGCTCAACCAAAAATATATGATTGAGAGGCTAGTGGACTGTAGTTTTAAGGAAAATTTGCATCTTCGATTAAACCACTATGTTCCTCTTATCCCAATGGCAAGACATGATTGTGAAACCATATTATGGTTAGATCAGAAAAAGAGGTTGAAACCTCAAGCATCTTAGAAGTTTACTGCTGACCTTGTGGTTATCTTCAACATATCTAACTACCAGTTTTCCCATGGGCAATGTCAGAGCACAGAGAAGCTGGGAAAAACCATGATTTAGGAAAACAATGATGAGAATATCGTTAAAATGAGTAATCAATATGGCAGAAAGTAAGAGGTAGAGGAAATAAAATGAAATAAAGTGCCAATCTGCCGAAGTTAAATTTGTATACATTACCAATTTGAAGGACTTACAATACAAGTAAAAGGAAGGGCCTTGATTAGACCAAAGGCAAACAACATGAAGTAAAGTGCTATGACAGCAACCTTCACTACACTCGAACCTCTTTCGGTGCCAAGCCTTACCTGCATATAAATTGAAATACAGATAAAATGCCATTATTTGTTTCTCTGTCAAAATTTCTAAAACGTTAACAGCTATGTTGCACGGACACTGACACGGACACGGACACGACACGGACACGGACACGGGGATACGGCAATTTTGAAAAATAAGGACACGACACGGCGGGGACACGGCGGTTAAATAATTAATTAAATTTTATATTTAGGCATATTTTTAATATTTTTAGACATAAAATACGTTTATATCTAGAATTTAAATTATGTAAAAATTACAAATAAATAAATTAACACTTTAATTAATACAATAATATACATAAAATGTTTATAATACAAACTAAAAGTTTAAATAGGCTACGGTGAAATACTAATAATAATAGTCAAAATAATAATATAAAATTTGAAGTTGAAAGTTTGGAAGTGGCTTTCACGTGGGTTGGCAGGTGACACACAAAACAAAGAGGTAATATATAAAAAAGTATTATAAAAATTTAAATGAACAGAAGAAGAGAGAAGGCAGCTGGTTCTGCGAAGAAAAAGAAAACGAAAAAGAAGCAGAAGAACAAGAAGAAGGAGAGAGGAGGAGCTCGCCGATCGGAAGGGACAGGGTACGCCGGCACCGCGTCGACGTCTATGGATTTCTCCGATCGGCCCGATCTAGCTCCGGCGAGGGACAGAGGGCAGCGGCAGCGGGCAGAGGTCAGAGAGAGGGCAGAATCTGTGATTTTTTTTTTTTTTTTTCACTGCTCGCGCGTCGGATGCGTCGGATCCGCGTAGGCGCCGCGTCGGAGCCGCGTCGGAGCCGTGTCGGAGCCGTGTCGGAGAAGCGAAAAAAAAAAAAAAAAAAGGGACACCGCCGGACACCGGAATCTGGCGCGTCGTGGCCGTTCCGGTGTCCGATACGTGTCGGACACCGACACGACGCCAAAAATGGCGTGTCCGTGCAACCTAGGTTAACAGGTTAGCTAGAAGAATATTCACCAGAGGGGACATTTTTCCAACTGCCTTATCTTCTTCCACCTAAAACATTGGTAATTCATGTCAGCTGACACAGTCAATCAAGGAGGGTTAAATGCAGAATAAATTGTTATAGAAGTAAAATACCTGATGAAAGTGACTACAGAAAAGAATTAGGGATGTTGTGAAGCCAACAAGGATTGAAGCAGAAAGAATTGTACCACTTAAGGGAAGATAGTTCATCTGACTGTCAAAACCACCTGAAATCATTATTATAACTGTGCCAAAAAAAAAAACTCTTAAAGGTATGGCCTGTGATTATATAGGTCAAATAACCTTGTGCTGCCTTGTAAGAGGTAAAAAGCAGTACTAGCAAATGGCCCAAATGCTGCAAAGCACAGGGGCTCTCCCAATCCTTGGTAGCTTAGCCGAAATGGAGGGCACTGCAAAAGAGACGATATTGAACGGATGTGAAAAACTTTGTTTCTCATTTCTCATAAGATTTGAACCTAAGACCGCCACAACTCAGTCCCAACCATTTGGGAAACATATGTGAAATTCTGGTTTTCCTATGTATTGTGGGGGAGGCATTCGCAGTTGTGAAGCAAATACCTCAAAAGCCAGGAGTTTGATTTGAACCTCAGTTCTTGAATTTTTTTTTTTTGGGATTATAGAGTATTGGCTCCAATGGGAGGGGGAATGGGACATTTAAACTATCAGTTCCTGCAACTAAAATGTGGGATTATTTTTTTCTTTGAAAAATGCAATAGGCATGTCTATACCTGATATATATAACCACAAATAATCGCACATGCCAGTGATATTATTGAACGCATATTTCCTGCCTCCACTGATGTCCATGTCAGCCCCATGAAGCCAAGAGCAAGAAATGAATAAGCAGCAAGTAAAGTTACTGTACGGCTTCCCGAATGCATTATAGAGCATAATTAGGAAATTGTTATTGTACATTAAAAAGAAGAGAGAGAAAAAAAAAAAAAAAAACCTTCCACAAACAAATAACACTTACCTTCCAGCGAGGTTTACAACTGATTCTCTTTTGTTTTTATCTGCTCCTGTGTCGAAATCATAAACGTCATTGCTGAAGAGGCCAAAGGATGGTAGTTAATATAGTCCTATCACAAAGATAATTAGTACTAAGGAGTCAACAAATTTCAGTCATGAAGATAGCGAGTTGTGTTGGTATCTTGACTTAAACCAATTAGATGGACTCTACAAACTAATGCAGTATTTTTCTCTCTTGATATAGTTTCAATGGATGAAACTAGACATGGAGTTAATGTCAAGTTAGAAATTTGGATAGATGCTTCAGAATTTGGAAGTGTTGGACTGATTTGGACTAAAACATAGTACATGGAATGCAATTATAGTAAAAGCAGAAAAAATGATGTAAAAGTTGCAAGACATGATGGGCCAGAGATACTAACAGTTTGGATCAATAATTCATAAGGATGAAGAAATTGAAGAGGATGTGAATTATAGGACGAGAGCAGAGTCAATGAAAGAGATAAGCACATTAAGGCTCTTGTGTGATCGTAAAATACCCCTGGATCAATAATTCATAAGGATGAAGAGATTGAAGAGGATAGGGGTGGAACTACACACATAGTTGGGGGCTGCCCTAATTTTTTTAAAGTTAATGAGGGGTGGGGGGGGGGGGAGGGGGAGGGGTGGGTGGCAACTCCTACAAATTTAAGAGCACCGCTGGATTAACTTAAACATTTGAGGAGGCCAAACCCCCCCTATTTTTTAGGCTAATCCTTTTAAAGTTTCAATTGGGGGGGGGGGGGAAGAAATCCTCAGCAAAGCAATGGCACAAACAATCCCAGCCTATACTATGAGTTGCTTCCAACTCCCCATAGGTCTATGCAATGACATGGAAAGAATGATGAAAAACTTTTGGTGGGGCCAAAGGCAGCAAGAAACAAAGACCAGTTGGGTTAGCTAGAATAGATTGTGCATTCCAAAGGCAAAAGGTGGTTTGGGGTTCAGAAATTTGCAAGCCTTCAATCAGGCAATGCTAGCTAAGCAAGCTTGGAGAATTCTCACTAACCCGAGCTCTCTGGTGGCCCGTGTGCTCAAAGCTAGGTACTTCCCCACTGGTGATTTACTAAATGCTAAGCTGGGTTCTTCTCCTTCTTACTCCTGGAGAAGCATTCACAGTAGCTTAGAAATTATTAGACGTGGAACCCGGTGGAGAGTTGGAAATGGGAAACAAATACATATATAGGAGGATAGATGGCTCCCAACACCTTCCACTTACAAGGTCATCTCCCCCCAAAACCATTATCTTGAATTCCCTATGGTCTCTTCCCTCATTGACACGGATACTAAATGTTGGAAAATAGATATCCTTCATTCTACTTTTCTACCCTTTGAGGTAGAGACCATCTTAAAGATTCCTTTGAGTCACAACCTACCGGAGGACAAGATTATTTGGATTGGGAATAAGAGAGGTGATTTTATGGTGAAAAGTGTCTATCACATTGCTCATTATCTGGTTAAATCCAATGAGGTGGGTGAATGTTCCTCTGGGGACCCTTGCAAACTGCTTTGGAGGAAACTTTGGTATTTACACCTTCCTGCAAAAGTAAAAATCTATGCTTGGAAGGCTTGTGTCAATGGGCTTCCTACCTTTGAGAATATGAACATAAGAGGGATTAATAGTAGCACTGCTTGTCCTATATGTAGCTTGGGAATTGAGGACATCAGTCATGCTTTCCTCCATTGTGAAGCTACCTCCCTTGTTTGGAGTTACTGGGCTAATCAATCTCGTCCTCCCTTGTGTCTCATGGGGTCCTTCTTAGACACGGTTCTGCTCCTACTCCAATCAAATTCCTCACATGTCTTGGACTTATTTTTTGTGTTATCATGGGCTATCTGGTCTAATAGAAATAAATTAGTGCATAATGATTCCCCCTTTCTCCATCTCAGGTGTGGTTGTTGGCAACCTGCACTTTGGAGGATTTCAGAAAGGCCAATTCTTTGGCCCTCATTCCATCAAGCCAATCTTCAACTAGATGGGAGACTCCTCCCCAGGGAGTCTTCAAAATCAACGTTGATGGGGCAACCTCAGATGAGGGGAAGAATTCTAGCATAGGAGTGATTATTAGGAACTGCAAAGGCCAAGTTGTGGCAGCCCTCAGTAATTATCTGCAAGGCAGATTTGCTGCAGATCAGGTAGAAGCTTTGGCTGTGGAGCAAGGCGTTTTACTTGCCCAGGAATTGCAGCTGTCTAATATCATATTGGAGAGTGATGCCTTGCTGTGATTCAAGCCATTAATGACAATACTACAGGAAGCGATTTGGGACACATTCTGTAGGGAGTTCTTCTGATGCATGAGAGTTTTGAAAGATGCACTTTCAGACATTTGAGTAGAGATTTGAATGTTGTAGCGCATGAGCTTGCTCAGCTTGCGCGTAGGATTGGATCTTCTTGCATGTGGAATGGGTTACCCCCCCTGCTGTGTCTGAGTTGGTCCAAGAAGATGTATTGTATTTGGTTTAGATCCTGTTGTATTGTCTCTGTTTGTACTCTTTCTAGTGTTAATGATATAAATCTTCCTCTTTAAAAAAAAAAAAAATCCTTATCATCGAACCAAAGAACGGGTTTTAAGTTCCATTAAATTATACCGTCTTGAATCCTAAAACAAAAGCATAAATAATCCATCAAATGCTGAGGATGTATTAAAAAATTTCAGATCAATATTAATTTCTTTCGGACATAGCTTCCTTTAAGCTATCAAATGCTATGGTAAAGGAGCTTTATATTAACAACACTGCAGACAACAAATTTCATAATTTTTTTCACAGCTTCTTGGTGTGAGAAATCGTGATTAGTTCAGCATCACTTTTATTGGAACCACTGGCATCACTTTTGCTTTACACCAACAAAATCATAAAACCAAATTTGAATAAAATTGGCAGGTCCTTCGCTTATAGAGATTTCAACAATATCATAGAAGAGAGTTTGCTCTCCCATTCCTATCCATCGATAATTATCTTATGTATCCAACACATACATCATCTCTCTCACAACATGTGAACCTCACATGTGAGAGAAATGATTCAATTAATTGGATGTATAACATACCTTCTCCACCCTTAAGTCTAAACCAAGGAGAAGGGTGCGTGGGTAGGAAGCAAAGAAGTGCATCATGATGATATTCTTGGCCAAATGGTTAGTTGTGTGAAATTTGTGGGAATTAATTATTTCTCCTAGTTATTGATCTCAAAAGAGGTTTGAGTTCAATTTGTAAGGCTGTTTAAGTTAAAACACTATTAATAGACGTTCATCATACAAACTAGATATGCACACCGATTGATTCCAATAGCCAGTTATTATCCCAGATTGTATGGATTTAATTGGATTAAATTCTATAAGTTGTATTGTGAGGACATATACTAAACCCCATGATGGTTGTCTACTAAATATATTGTGACCAGATAAAAAATTATGATTTGTAATTGTAACTTGACTAGTTCTTTTCGAATATAACACATATATGAGTTATGTTTCCTCGTGTCGTGACAAATGATGTCAATTCTGTATGTTTCCTCATGTCGTGACAAATGATGTCAATTCCCTTTCCAATTATTTGCCTTCATCGATTCAAGACCAAGATACACTTGAATGTAAAAAATAACGTGAAATGTTTACCGCATGATAACCTGGAATTAGCCAGGTGAGCAAGTAGCACTAATTGATATTGCAGTATTAATTGTTTATACTACATACTAAACCTTGAACAATAAAATTCCGAACATTCTCCTGTCGAGTCAGGATGTTATTCCGACGGGATTCACTTTATTAGACAATGCATGGATGAGCATTCACAGTCTCAGACAAATTAACCATGACTTACATCAACAAGAACAAAAAACACACCATCAACCCTGCTAAACATCTGGAAAATTAACCATGAAAACTATTTAAGGATGCAATGCCTGAAAGTACAGATTATAATTCTTTCTGAAAAATCAATCTACTAAGCTATTTGCCATCCACAAGAAGTCCCCGGAAATTATAAATTCATAGATTCAATCTTCCCATGATCTCAGTCACCAGTGTATAGCCCCTTTAAATAATTAAATCTCATACAATTATATAAAGTGATCAGACCATGAAGGTGAAACTGAGTAAACAGCCACTTTATTCTTTTGTACTAATGTAACCAGTGGTGACTGCAGCAGTTCTTGGTCTGCATACACGATCATCCTATCATATGCAGCATCACATACTCAGATGACTGCCAGGGTTCTTAGCCCTTCAGATTCGGCAGTAATATACTGCTAAAAGATCATAAAATCTAACCCGAGTAACAACTCTTTTGATGGTGAGGAATTTTACCTTCGGATCACTCAGGCATTCACAACTCACCATCACATTGGGGTATGTCACATATGTCACATCTATCTAGATTTTGTTTCTTTAAACCTTTTTAGTTCCAATGACCATACCCATAATCTTTGATCTCCACAGAATTATGAGTCATGAAGATTGAAGAGTGATGATATCCTAAAAACAATGCAGAGATCACTCAATTCACACAAAGCTAGAAGAGCAAAACCAGTTTTTGAAAATATTTATATTTAGATTGGTTTCAGATTCATACTCCTATATATATATATATATTCTCCATCAATTATTGCATTTCAATATAAATGTACTGTAGCCACCCAAATACAGAAAAAAAAAAAAAAAAAAAAAAAAAAAAAAAAAAAAAAAAAAAAAAAAAAAAAAAAAAAAAAAAAAAAAAAAAAAAAAACTGAAATCATAAGGTTACCAAGTTTCATTAGCTTATATCAAAAATGTGTTTTTTAGATTGAATGTTGAAATGATTCTTTCACAACAATCATTACCCAAAGTCAAGCATCTGCAGCTCCAAAAGCAAACTCATGAGCAACTTAACCTGTTAACCGTATGCTTCATTAGTACAATTCACATTCTTTACTTGTCAAATAAATCCTCTACTAAAGAAAGCCCTGTGTGACCCAAGTCCACCAAATATATGAAGCGAAACAGCTTCCTATAGATCCCATACTTAATCCAAGTGTGTGTAAATGGAAGTATAACAAGAATGTAGGTATAGAGGATTAACACATACAGAAAACCCTAAAGGGATTTCTCCCACAAAATTTATTTTTATGCGTTCCACATCCCACTTCAATTTTTATACTGACTTATGATCATAATTTGTTATCCATCACATAAAGGCATTCCATGAAGATTATAACTGGAAATCCACAGAATATTCAAGACCATAAACAATATATATCCAGGGAATTTGCTGTTTTATAACACTTTAAGTTTATCCACCGACTGAAGTAACACCAAAGAGACGAATCAGTAGCATCAGCTTCAATTTTGTACATAATGAGTCCATTAAGTCGTCCTTTTCAATTATTAATGAAGTTCCAAACACATTGTTTTCATATTTCCTCATAATATTTTATCACTGAAGACCCCATCCTCAAAGCTTTCAGTCTTAATACCAATTCCTTAATTAACTCCAGAGTACATATGACAAATTGGAGAAGTCAAACTCTCCTAGGAAGGTCTTCAATTAATGAGAAGTCTTTCCGCTAACAAACTCATTTTGGTAATGGATGAAGCAGTAACTCATGACATCCACTATATCAACCTCCAAAGGAGCACTCCTAATTGAGAGGCCAGCTTATGTATGCAAGATGTACTATTTGATACACATTCACAAAAGGTCTTGGAATAACCACAAGCAAACTCACCTTAGTAATATGAACTTGAACCCCTACCACTTGGGTAATCATCATTCAGGCGACGAGTAGAGTAATCAGCTGGGTATGAATCTTCACCTAGCTGCAAATTTGATTATGTTACCCATATAAGAAAATTTCTAAACCAAGATATCAAGACAAGTATATACAATAACAAAACAAAAACTGTACATCTGATCGAGAAGACACATAATCTCTGGATATATAATCCCTTTCATAACTGGAATAGACTCTTTCTGCATCCCTCCTACTAATCTCATCTGCAAGAAGTGAAATAACGAACAAAATTCAATATATAGCTATTGATGGGAAAATAAATAATATACTTGTAGACACATGAGTTTGTGTGAGTATTTTCAAGTACCTCTTCTGTAACCCATTGTTGATGGTTTAGTCTCATATGGTACATGAGAATGCCCTTCAGATCTCCGACCACCTTCATCATAACCATGACGAGACCCACGACCCAGCCTAACATAATAGCGATAAAATCAGCCATAAAAATAGCATTGCTATGTCTCAAAATAACTATAACGATAAAAAAAAGTCAGCATTTAAGGAGACATAAATCAACGTTTTCACACTACTAAATGAATCATATCTTCCATATTTTACCACTATTTTTGTTGAACTCCAAAATGTTTGCTATCGGCAGTAAAATTAAATGATTGGAACCAATGTTTTTGAAATTAGATTATAATACATAAAGGGCTATTAAGGGAACTGAGATAAGTATAGCGTTCAGCTTTCCAAACTAAGTTAATTAACATTTCCAAAGGGACAACCTTACATAAGTTTCTTCAAGTCATTGGGAATAATAATTATACAGTAATAACAACAATGACAATTTTTTGTTGCAAGTAACAATGACAAAATTAAAATAATAAGAGAAGAAAGGTAAAACTCCCAAGCAACAAACAACCTTGTAGAGTTGCTTCCATAAGAATTATCACCATAAGGCAAGTCAAAACTGCTTCCCCCATAGTCAAAACGAGCTCGTGATTGCCTAGCTGCAGGTTCAGCATAACGAGGATGATCTTCCTCCTATAAAAGTAACAAGGTTAGACTTAGAGTAAAAGGGGGAAAAACCGCAGCAACTGTACAAAAATTTTCAAAAAGATCACTCACAATGGCAGAATGGGGACGCTTTGAGGTGGGAATAGAACTGTAATCACTAATACGACTGTCATGATAGTTTGAGGGTTGTTCCATGTATCTGTCATAGCCATAATCATCATAAGGGACAGGCCTACGAGCAACAGCACGAGAACCACTCCTTGAAGGACCTCCCAAGTACCCAGAACCACGTGAAGGGTATGCATCTCTATAAGAGTGCCTATCGATAGTAACTTTACCAAAATCAGATGGCCTAGAAAATAGTTCATCTTCTTGAATGTAGTCCCTTTTTGAGCTGGTCCTTCCATAAGTTTGAACTGTCCAAAAAGAAGAGTCAGGGAGAGAAGAAAAAATAAATAAATAAATAGAGGAAAAAAATGCTAGTATTGTTATTATCACAAATAGTAATTATATACCAGTGGACCTTCTACCATATGATCTCTCTGGTGAAGAAAATCGCCGTCCACTCCCAACTCCATGTGATACAACATTTCTGTCCCTTGGACCATATGCTCGATTAAGACCACCATCAATTGCACCGCGACTTTGAATACTTCTCCCAACACGATCTATAGACTTGTGAGGATCAAAGCGAGAGCTGCTAGAGCCCCAAGGACCCCTGCTACCACGATCACTGCCATGTGCAATGACATAACCTCCCCGAGCCTGTCTAGCAGACTTACCTCTCTGCCGTGGCCTAGACAACCTTGCCCTAATCTTTATCTGAAAAAATTGCAATTATTTTAATGAGCCTATGATACTTGCATAAGTTTTAAAAAGAGTCTACTGCATTTTGCTAAAATATAGAGCCATCAAGTCCAGGCTGTCCAGCAAGTTATACTCATGACAAATGACATTAAGGAAATGTTAAAACATTTAGAAGTAAAATAAAAACATAAGATTAGATGTAAAAGAATCAAAGTTACAGCTATTTAACTGTGTACCTCATGATCTTTTACCTCTTTCTAAGCAATAAAAGTTATTTATGTAGTTCTTTATCTCGGCTCACCCTCCAGTTATCACATCCACTGCATGTGCCCCACCAATAACATTAAGATCCCAACTCTTCTAACATTTCAAAGTTCACCTTTTTCTAGATATTTGATTTTCTTCAAAACTACGGTAAAGTTCAGTAAAGGTTCTGATTTTGTTCCACAAGCTTGATTCAAGGCAGTATTATAGAAGCATCAAACAAATCATGTTAATTTCTCCTACATTATTTTTCCCCTAAAAAGGTATTTTCTACCTTCTATCAGAGGATAGTTTATTATTCTCATTTTACATTATTAAATAAAATAAACATTTATGAAGTTTCTACAACATGAATGTTGAATAAGAAAAAAACATTTTCCACAATGATGCTTAAAGATTGTGCAAAATACATAGGATTAAACAATAAACAGCAGCATACCTTCCTATCTCCATCACCAAACTCAGCATTATTAACACCATCCACGCAAGCCACTGCAGCATCATGCGAATCGAATGTTATAAAGCCAAAATCAGTCCTTTTAGCAGCTGGCATATTTCGAGCAAGTTCCACCTTTTCAATCTTCCCAAACTTTTTGAGAATGTTTTTGACACGATCCTCATCCCAAGCAGGAGGCAAACCATCCAGGAATACAGTCTTTACCTGGAAAAGGAGAGAGAGAAACTTATTAAAGCCACTGCTTAAAGGTTCAACAAAATCAAATTAGTATAGAAATCACATTTCTAGTTTCAAATTATAACAACAACAGGTTGAAAGTTATCATTGTTCATCTGAGTAAACTATTGTCACTAACAAGGGATTAGCCTAAATTTGGAACAACTTGCATTGTACTGGCATTATAGCCAGTTGACTGAGTACAAAAATATTTTTAAACTACATCAAGAAAGGCCTCAAATTCCTTAATGAAAGCTTTACAGCACATACGTATGAAACCTTAATGTTAGAAAAGAAAAACTAGCTTAAACATAATAGAAGAAATCTAACGTATTGTAAGTACTTGGATGACCTCCAAAATAGGTGGAAGATAAAATCTCCCCAAATTCAAAGCATTCTTCCATTTAAAGAATACGCCACAATTCTTCCTGTATATGAAGTATACCATTCAACTTTGACTTGTTTCACAAACTATAAGCACACTTACACCACAATTCTTCCTGTATATGAAGTAAACCATTCAACTTTGACTTGTTTCACAAACTATAAGCACACTTATATTTATGCGATAATTTTCAAGGTCTAAACAGGAGTAACAAAAAACAAACAGAATACAACAACTTGCATGAAGAGGAAAAAAAATGCTCAAAGAAGTTCATGGAATCAAAAACTAACTAATGCATGCCAATTTCCTGTATTTGTGGCTAGCCATGAATCCAACATTTTCAAACAAAAACGAGCGCACACACATAAAAATACATATGTAAATTTTAGTTTTAAGAGAAGCAGCTTCCAATTTTGTAACTAACTCCAAGTGTGCACAAGAACCTACACAAATGAGGGATTAAGACAAGAAACAAGTACATACATGAGACATAATTGCATCATCAGGTTCAATGAAGGTGTCTGCAAATGCGACCCTTGCCGTTCTATCTATACCAAACACAACATCCCTCCTTTGCAATCGCTTGCAAGCTTCCAAGGCATCCGCCCTGCATGGGAAATCTAAAAAAGCAAAGCCCCGATTCAACCCCTCATTTTTCATGTCCTCAACTAGTGTCAAGTCTTCAAATTTATCAACTCCATATTGTGCAAGCTGTTCTTTCAACTGAAATAAAAGGACAAAAACCAAACATACTCAATTCACACAACCTAATTGCTAAGTGAAAAGTTCGGCTTCAAAGACACAAAGGTAAGAAGAACATAGATTACTCACAACATCCTTTGTCCATGTCTTGCATATGTTACCAACAAAAAGAGTGTCACTATCTTGACTTGGAGCCACCCCACATTGCTTCCCATTAACCTGACAGTTGAAATTTCATAGTCATACGTGATCAACTTGTTGATAATCACCAAGGCTCCCATATATTAATTATCAAGAAAAAGAAACACATTATATTGAATATAATATATAGTCTTAACACAAAGAATGTTATTGTACTAAGTATCTCCATAAAATGCTATGATTTTTTTTAAGAAAATAAATAAATAGGTCATTCATGGTGTCCAATGGATGAGACCTATTATACCAAGAACCGCCATTCTCAAAAACTGAAAATTTAGCAAATAGTACAAGTCTTAAAAAATAATTGCAGGATAAGTTTCCTAGAAACATTCAAAAAATTTATATTTGATAGCACCTCAAGTATAATGAATAACAAGGAAAAATGAAATAGAAAAGGTACCACTGGATGCTTAAGTTCATGGATAGCTCGTCTAGCCTGCTCAATGGTCGCAAACCGCAAGAAAGCAAAGCCCTTGTTCTTTTGAGTTACTGGGTTCCTCAAAAGTCTCACTTCAGTGATCTCACCAACCTGACTAAAAACCTTTCTAAGATCCTCCTCAGTAGCATCTCGATCCAATCCCCCCACAAACACCTCAAATTCCTTACGCTTCCTCCTCTCGTTAACCATATCATGGTGCTCTTCCTCATAGTCCACTTCTTCCACAAGCTCATCTCCAACATCGTCCTCAAACACCTCTTCCTCCACCTCCTCTTCTTCCTCCACCTCTTCTTCAATCATGTAATCTCCACGAATTCCAGCTACCCCATCTTGCTCATCCCCACCATCCATCCTCACAACCCCTTCCCGCCCACCACTATTCTCGTCTTCTTCAAACCGTCGATCATTATCTTCAAGCTCCAATCTCTCTGATCTCTTGTCCTCTGATACAACAAGGTAATAATACACCACCCTTTGTCACAAACCAAATTTTACACACATACATATAATACATACCAAAAGTTACAAAATTTGATCACAAATCCAAATATTAACAACTACAATTATAAATGCATTCCCACTCAAGCCAAGAAAATGAAGTATACCTTATAGTTTATACATTCATTCATAAAATATATGTAAAATAACACTAATCTTGACATAAATTCAACAAAAAGGTTGCTAAGACTATAAATATTAAAACTTTAATCAATAAACCTCAAATGGGTATCTATATAATTGAAATTTGGACAAAGAATACCCTTAATTAGTACTCCTCAAGCAATAATAAAAACAAATAAGTTGACTGTGTAGTGAAATAATGAAAATTAATCAACTGGGTCAGAGTGGAAAGTGGTACCTTGAGTAGGAGGAGGAGGAGAAGAGGGTTGCCGTGAAGCCGGGTCGTTGCGCCGCGGCGGCAGAGGCTCTTTCTTGACAATATTGGTGGTGGCTGTGGCTGTGGCTGTGGCCGTGGTGTCGTTTCAGTGTCCGTGGAGGCATTTTTTTTTTTTAATGCTTTTTTTTGTGGTTTTGGGTTTTGGTTTTTGAAGTAAAAAAACAGTGACACAAATTAAGGAAACAAGAGAAAACAGCTTTGATAATTATGAAGCAGAACTGGGTAAAAGAAGTCTTACTTTGTTTTGTTTTGTTGGATTGATATGAACTCAAAGTATATTGTCTGATTTTTTCTGGGAAAGTGTTGAGGAAGAGGAACAAAAGGGCAGGGAGTGAGGGGTCCGTTAGACTTGACTTTTGTAGATTTTTTTTTTAGTGCTACTGAAACCGCTGGGATACTTCGCGGTTTTATAATTAAATTCCAAGAGGACTTGGGTCTTTGTCTTTGTGCATGTTTTATTGAAAGACTTGGGGTTGACTAGACTCCAGACTGCGTGAATCTGAAGCCTAATTTCGGAAGTACCTGTAACTGTAAGCATTGGATTCTCTTCACCATTTGAGCTTAAAAATAAATTTTAAAAAATAAATAAAGCTAAGAAATAAAAGAGGTAAGTTAAAGGTTATAAAAATATTATGTCGCCGTGTTACATGCTGTTATTGGTATTGTGTAAATAAAAAAGTAATTTTGGCGATGTGTTCAAATTTTTTTTTTGAAAATATTAAGTATTTTTTAACACACACGAGGAGAGGGGATGAGTTTAAATTATAACCAACAGCTACCAATCGCTTATGATTTGTTATTGATATATTGTGAACGTAGTACTTCTCTAAAAGTTAGCTTATTTTCAAAAAAAAAATATTATGTTTACAACATTTTCACAAAAAATTCAAAATGACAAGTTGTTATTGACTATTATTGGTGGGTAAAAAGTAATTTTAGTAGTCAGTTCAAATTAGAACCAATAACAACTTACCACCTAAGATTTATTGTGAAAATGTTATAGCTCTCTTTCAAAAAAACTAAAAATTATATTATTTGAAATAAAAATGAGACAAAATATAGTGTGAAACTCACAAACCGTGCACAAAATAAGTAAAAAACTAGCATATAATATAGTGCCAAGCGCACAATAAAGTCATTTAGGTTTTGGTATTCTTCTAAGCTTATGAACATTGCAAAGAGTCTTGTAGCCAAGAATGTGCATTAATCCCCTCAATCTATTCAAAGCATCTGGCTCGCTTTGACCATAAGGATATGAATTTGATTTTCTTTTTCTTTTTTTGGTTAAAAGGAGAATGCATAAAACAACTAACTATCCAGAGCAGTTACAACAGTGGCAAAATGCCTTAAGGAGTACAGGCCATTAGCATCAATCTATTCAAGTAGGTTAGACGGGTTCAACTATTAGAGCCACTAATCGAATTGGTGTTGGTTTGAGGTTTTTTAATACTACCAAGTCCCAACCCGACCCTCCTATACATAATACATATATAACCTCTTTTTAGGGTCCATTTAGGATCTGCTTATTTTGCTGAAACTGAAAACATTTTGTTAAAAATACTGTTGATAAAAGTAAAAGTTAGCTGAAATAGTATAAAAGAACCCATGAATAGTATCAAAAAATATAGTGGGACCCATAAATAGTAGCAAAAATAAGCTGAATAGTAAAATAAATTAGCAAAAATAATTTTCTGCCAAACTCACACTTAATATTTATCTCATTTCGGTATTAGTTTTTTCTTGACTCTAGAATTTACACATGTTTATATGAAAATGATGATACTTTTCCAATAATACTGATAAGAGTAAAGACTGTATATGGTTCTAGTGGTTAGAGTAATGCTGATGAGGCAGTGATGAGGCAGTGATTAGCTGTCAAGTTAGTTGATGTCCCATTAGTTGTTACGTTCAATTAGTTGCGTTGTGCAGTTAGTTGTTGTGTTAAGGCAAGTTAGTTACTGGTAGTTAAGATTAGGAAAATATTGTAATTAGCTAGTACCTATAAAAGAGGAAAACAAGAATGTAGAGTCAACTTTTGAAATGAATACAGAATTCTTCTTAATATCCTCTTCTAATTCTCTTCTCTCCTAATCTCTCTATTCTTCCTTATCTCTGGAAACTTTGTTCTTCTTTTCTTAACTCTCTTAAGAACTTGTCAATTTCTATCAATTTGGTATCAGAACCAATTCTGTCACTATGGCAGAAACTCAATCTTCTGCTTTTCTTAATGAAAAAATCAATGCTTTGTCATTGACAATAGAGCAACACAACCAAGAATTTCATATAGTTCATTAGAAGCTAGATGCAATCACAAGTATGTTGCAGTCCCTATCCGAAACTATGCAAGGAATTTCGGAAGCTGGTAAATAGTTGGCAACAGAGGGCTACATCTCCTCCAAGAACTTCATCTCCAATGATGGCAAATTTTCAAGATTTTACTCTAGCAGCTATTCCTAAAGCTGTGAGATTGGAGTTTCCAAGGTGTAAGGGTGAAAATCCATCAGGTTGGATTTATAAGGCCAACCAATTTTTCCAATTGTATAATACCTCAATCAGCTAGAAGATACTCTTAGCTTCATATAATATGGAAGATGAGGCTTTGATTTGGTTTCAAGATGCAGAGAAGGCTGGCCAATTTATTAGTCAGGAGGCTTTTGTT
Organism: Quercus suber; assembly: GCF_002906115.3. Classification (NCBI taxonomy): domain Eukaryota; kingdom Viridiplantae; phylum Streptophyta; class Magnoliopsida; order Fagales; family Fagaceae; genus Quercus; species Quercus suber. Next base: position 645,092 of record NW_027069581.1, read on the forward strand.
AGAGCATTGCATGTGAGGTTTGGATCTTCTGCCTATGATGATCCTATGGAAACTCTAATGAAAATGAAGCAAGTAAGGTTTGTATATGCTTACAAAGAACGATTTGAAGCGTTGTCTAATCGAATTAAGGAACTATCTGAGAAACACAAACTCAGTTGTTTCTTAAGTGGATTAAAGGATGAAATTCGATTGCCAATTAGAATGTTGAATCCCCAAAATCTAAATTCTGCTTTTGGCCTTACCAATATACAAGAAGAAAATCTTTTTGCTTGCAAGAAGAATGTCAAACCAAGGGATGAAGTTTCCAAACCTTCAATTCTAGGTCCCCCACCAATCAAGAATGACATGAGGACTACCAAACTCCCTGTCCAGAAGCTTACTTCTATGCAGGTTGAGGATCAAAAGAAGAAGAGACTATTATTCTACTATGAGGATATATGGCGTGTGGGACATCAATGTAAGGCTCCAAAGATCTTCCTTATTGATGGGTTTCAGCAATATAATCAAGGAAGTGATCAAGAAGTACCTTTGGAAGATGAGTTAGTAAAGGAAGATGCTTCAACTGAATTACAGTAGCAGATGGCAGGTTCTGCAAAAATCAGTCTCTATGCCTTACATACATGGTTGTCAAAATCACAATCTGGATCGTAGGATTGCATGATTTTACAATCCCATCTCATCAAAACGTTTAGGATCGCACTAGGATCATAAAAATGATAGGATCGTATGTAGGATCATATGTAGGATCATAGGATTGTATGGGATCCTACCGATTCTACCGATCCTACCAAAACATCAGTTTTTTTTTTTTTATAGGATAAATTTCTGGTTTTGATGAAGTTTTAAGGGTTTTTATTTTTCTATGTTGTGATGGTATGACTTTTTATTTAATTTTTTTTATATAATTATGTTAACCTAAGCAAATGTTTTCTAGTTTCTAGTTCACTTGTAATCAAAATGAAGGAATGCTTCATCATTTCTAAATAAAGAATTTATATTGGCTTTGCTACCTTTTAAGCTATAATGTTATTAAATTTGTTTGATCAAATACTAATTTGTGTTCTAATATTACTAAAATGTTTTTCTTATATATAATTTTATTAGTATACTTGTATTTGTATATTGATTGATTGATTTTTTTGAGCATACTCTATAATTGTTGCTAAGTGGTATAACTTGAATAGTTATGTGTGAAGTTGTATCTTGATCTATTTTGCAGCTCTAGCATACAAATATATAATGTCTACATAGATGATGAACTGGATGATGATGATTAGGACAGTAGTTATAAGAACCCTATAATGGAAATAAATAAATGTTCACTTCACCTTAATATTCATCTTACTTTTGGATTTTATATTTTAGTTAGCCAGTTTCCATTTGATAACTTATTATGGATTTTAAACTTGGAACATGGAAAATATTTCCATATGTGCTAATAAATATTTTAGTATTTGGTTGCTAATTAAACATTTATTAAACTTTTTAGATACATTGGGTCAAAACTTAAATATAATCGTTTCTTTAGTATAGACATAGCGATATATCACACACAAATTGCATCATATGATGCAAATCTTTGTTTGTTTGTTTGTTTTTTTTTTTTTTTTAATGAATAAAATCACAATTACGTGATTATTCAACACACAAAGTCATTATCAATGTGTTTATTGCTTTAAATCTGAAAATATGTACGATCTTACGATCTACGATCCGATCCTATAATCCACGATCCCCCCCTACCTCCCACAATCCTATGTAGGATCCCAATTTTGACAACCTTGCTTACTTGGAAGCCCCTCTCCAGGTACAATCAGAGTATAGGGGCAAATTAATCGTCAAGATTTGATCATTGTCGACACCTCACAACTACTCGACCACCCATCACGGCAACGCTCACACACCTCTTTTTGTCTCGGTGCAAAAGTATGATAGTATGGAGGTGTGTTGTACCTCAAGTGTGTGACTGGAATTTAAGTCGATTTTAAGGAAATTACCAAGGGTAAGTGAAGTCGCCACCAATCATTGGGTTTCTAAGGTGTGATTGGTCACCTGACTCTATTTGATTTTATTACTAATCCTAGGTTAAGAAAAAATGCATTTTTCCTAATCTAATATGGATGGGCAAAAAAATTTGATTCTTGAGTTCGAAAGTCTAATTACGTGTGGGGAAGGTGTTAGGCACCCCATAGCGCCTGTCCAAGGATGGTCCTTTGTTTTGGTAAAACCCTAATTTTTGGACATTGGCAGTCGAAAATAAGCTATTGGCATTAGCTTTCGGGGCTTGAAACGTATTGGCTTTTGAGGTTTGGTTTTGGAATGGGTGTGGTCTTAGTTGATGCTTTCCAAGTATGTTTGGAATCGTTGCCTAATTTCCACGGCAAAATTCAGTAGCATTTCGCCTTATTTTCTTGGATAAAATTCGGTAGCGCTTCGCCTCAAATACGTCATAGCACATCAAACTATTCTCACCAAGCTTTCGATGTGAGAATATGGCAATGGGGATGCCCCATTTTCATGACGAAAATCTGACAGAGTTTCACGTTTTGTGTGTTATGGCGCACCAGTAGGGTTTTGCGTCTTTGTATACAGTGCGTATCGACATGCTCGTACTGTGATGAACCGAAGCCCGTCAAAGCGTCAAGCATGTTAATGCATGTCGCATACATAAGGAACCAATGTCACTTGGTGACATAGATCAAGACAATCACACTGCGATAATCGTGCACTCAATATAGCAAGAATATGTATCTATGGCAATCGCTTTGAGGGCATGCCCACACTACAAGGTCAAAAGCTCTCATGACTAGAGAGGGTCAATCACGTAGCCACGAGAGTCCATCATACAAAGTGCACAATCACCCATATACAAACAGATATAGATATACATACATCATGCATAATGCAACCACACAGAGCGAGAAAGTGAATCAGATATTGCCAACGTTCCAAGGGTATGGCTTAGCAAGGTACAGGAAATGTAGAATAGACATTGCCATACCCAGGGAATGCGGCCCAAGCAAGGAGCGGGAAAATAAAAGGGGTACATGGAGGGGGACCCTAATACATGCTCTAGAGAATAGATTTCAAGAAAGGAAAAGAGAAAACCACTATGTAGGGGCTAGGCCCCTTAATCTACTAAACGTTGCCCTTTGTGGGCTTGCGTCTTCTTGCTTGCATCCTTGCCCTCTTTGTTTGCGCCTAAAAGGTCGCAGCCTTACTCTAAGCATCCATGTGCCATGCGTGTACATACAAAGACAAAAGAGACAAGCACGCAAATAAGTAAAGAAACAAGATAGAAGGAAAGCATGCTAAAAGAAAAACTAGCAAAAGATGCCAAACGGCAAACAAACATTTGAAGCACACAAAGAGAGGCAAACAAGCATATTATCAAACAAAAGAGGGTGTCCTAGGAGGACAAATGTAGGTTTGGATCAAGTGTCCGTAGTTCCATTGGCTTGGTGTACAGACAACACACAGACTCATGCATAAACATATAGGTAAGCGTGCACAGATGCATAAAAGTAAAGAAATCCAAACGAGTGGCACAAAGCAAGCCAAACAAGCATATCAAAATCGCAAATAGTGGAGAAAGGTGTGTGTCATGCACACCAACACCTTGAAGGTGTATCTCGCAAGTGGTTACATCCAAACAAGCCCTAGGAAGGACGGATGTAACCATACAAAGCAAATGGCCCTAAGGACCGACAAGCACAAGCCCACGAAGGGCACAAAGCATGGCAAAGCCTAGATCTAGAGAGGCTAACATGGAGATAAATCATAGAAGCAAACAAGCAAATATAGACATGCTTAAAAGAAATGATCTAAACCCTTTGATATAGGTCAAGGTGTGCAGATATAGGTCTAGACCATAGGATCTAGATCTACACCCCACCAATAAGAGCCAAAACACAAGAAAGAGAGACATCAAGGGTCAAAAGAGCTATAGAAGCACATGGCATAGTAACCAACATAGATCTAAGCACACAAGCATGGTACGGAGCACATAAACACATAGATCTAAGCATAGGGACGCAGATCTAAGCACGAACATGTAGATCTAAGCATAAACATGGCAAAGAACACACAGGCACATAGATCTAAGCATAAGTATGGCAAGGAGCCTAAAAGCATGTGGATCTAAGCACAAACATTAAATTTAGACATATCCTAACCCAAGAAGGCTAGACCAACAACATCAAAGAAATAAATCATGGCATAAGCAAGGAAAAATGCTAGAAAAACTATAAAAACATGCTAGGAAGCAAAAACATGCTAGGAAAAGTAACAAAAGCATATTATTAAGCAAAATAAAGCTAGGAAAATCTATAAAAAGAAAAGGGTGCGGATTATAGCTAAAAAACTACATTTACAGCCCTAAACCTCAAATCCAAGGTATGGAACCAAGGAGAGGAAGATTGGGTGCAAGAACACTACCTTGATGGTTATAGAGAAAAGAGGAGAATCAAAGGTGTTTGAATGAGTTTGGATGTATTTTAATGCGTATGGGGAGAGAAATTAGAAAGAGGAGAGAGAGAATTTGCCTAGAAAAACTACCCAAAACTTCTTCTTTTTTTTTTTTTTTTTTTTTTGCAAAATAAGGGGTTTGGGGGTATTTATATTGGAATAATGACCCTTAGGATTCTGGCACACCTTGTAGGGCTACCAGCCACCCTGCTAACATCAGCAATTTCACCTTTTTCTTAGCTAGCTTTTGATGCATGTTTGAAGGTCTTCACAAACTCGAATTGAGCTAATCTTGGTGTCCTAGGAAAGCTTTGGATGTCTAGTATCCAGAACACTAAAGAAATTGAAAATCCAATGGTTGAATAAAAAGTTATAGCCTCGAGAAGTGTGTTTTGCACTTTGCATGGTTTTCTAGATATCTCAACCGTTTTAACTCCAATTTTGAACCATGAATAGTCATTAGAAAAGGAATTTGATAATCTTCAAAATAGCATTGGTCTCAACCAATTCTGACAGCCAGCTCAAAATTAAGGTTTCTGGTGCTCCTAGGAGTTAACCTTGGGTCAAACTTGGTCAAAGTTGACGAAAATTACCGAGTAGCTCGGGTTTGATATAGACAAATGAAAAATGTTATTTTAGGATAATTTTGACCGACTTTAAATTTCAATCAACCCAAGGTTGACCAAGGGCATTTTGATTAATTTGACCTAAAATGGCACTTTGAGTGCTCCGATGCCCGAACGGGATACACCATGTCAATCTAGATGTTTCTACAGCCCCGTGAAGAAAAGATTATATTTTTAAAATTTTCTGGGTCCAGCTCACAAATCAAGGGCAAACAAAATACGATATCTACAACCATCTTGATTGACAATGGTAGTACTCACAATTTCTTAGATACTTCTTCATGGTTATCCTTGAAATTGTCATTACCTACTCAGGACAATTTCACTATAAAGTTGCTAATAGTGATATGCTTAAAACACAAGGTGTTTGCCATGATGTTAACCTCAAAATTCAAGGTCAATACTCTTAGGTTTATTTGAATGTCTTATCCCTAGGTGACTGTGATGTGGTTCTTGGTACTCAGTGGTTATATATGTTAGGTTCTAAGGTCTTAGGATTTTATGTATTTAGAACTCTAATTTGTAATGTTGGCAAACCATGATCAAAACAATGTATTTAGTCTTGTTTAGGCTTGCTCAAAGTTGGTTTATTATTATAAAGTTGGAATCGAGTGGCTGTAGAAGTACTTGGGACTTTCGGCCTGGCTCGATCGATCGAAGAATAAACTCGATCGATCGAAAATCGCACAGGTTGATTATTTTGCAGAATTTCCAACTCAGCCCTACTTCATTAAACATTTAGGGTTTTATGTTTTTACCCTAGGTATTTAAACTAAACCCTAGCCACGTTTTTTAAGGTTGCTCCAATTGTATTGTTGCTCATACATTGCTATTTTGTGTAAATCTCTTGTGAGATCTAGAGGAGCTTTCCTTTACACAGAGCTTAGGGTTTTCAAGTTAGAGATAGTATCAATAGCTTGATGATCAACTTGGTTGCTGCCATTGAAGCTTAAAGAATATCAAGCGGGGGTGCTTGTAGCTAATTGGAGAATCCAAGAAAGAAGGAGTCCGTGGATTCGAAGCTTGCACGTGGTCGTGTCAGTAAGTTCTACTGGTGGATAGCATTAGGAAGTCAAGCGGGGAGCTTGTAGTCCTTCTGTATGAACTTCGATTCTTTCGCATAGTGGATTCAGGTTTACCTTGAGGATAGCTAGGTCAAATCCTCCCCAAGTTTTTACCGTGTGGTTTCCTGGGTCATCATATCTTGTGTTCATTTATTTTCCGCTGCTTTATATCTTGATATGATTATTTGATTGCTTTAACCTAGAATTGCATAATTTGACTAAGTAACAACTTGGCTAATTAATCTAGGCTAACCAATCTGGTTGTTTTAAGGGTCTAAAACCGTTCAATATACTTTTGGACCCATACAATAGGATTTCAAGAAATTAACTATGGAGTTTAATCTTGGAGGAAAAGAGATTTTGCTTACAGGATTACAACCTTCAAGCCTTACTTTTCAAAATGTTGATCAATTCTTTAAACTAGTTATTAAAAGGGATTATTGTTGCAGATCATATTCTGTCCTACTTCCACAACACTAGTGCAACCACATGGGATCATTACTAATTTACTACAAGAATTCAACAAGGTTTTTGAAGTGCCTACTGCTCTACCTCCTTTTCAAGGCCATGAGCACCAGATTATCTTAAAGGAAGATATTGAACCTATCTATGAAAGGCCCTACAAGTATCCCTTTTATCAAAAAACTGAAATTGAGAAAATTGTGCATAACTTACTTGAAGCAAACTATATTAGAATTAGCCATAGCCATAGCCCTTTTTCATCACGTATGTTGTTAGTAAGGAAAATTGATAGGAGTTGGCATATGTTTATTGACTATAGATCCTTGAATAAGGCCTTTATTAAGGATAAATACCCTATTCCTGTTGTAGATGAATTGCTTGATGAATTGTGTGGTGCTGTTATCTTTTCTAAGCTAGATCTCAGATTTGGTTACCATCAAATCAGAATGAAGGAAGGTGATATCCATAAGACTGCTTATAGGACACATAAAGGCACTATGAGTTCTTAGTCATGCCATTTGGCTTAACTAATGCTCCATTCACCTTTCAGTCACTAATGAATGTAGTGTTCAAACCTTTTTTGAGGAATTTGTTTTGGTATTCTTTGATCATGTATTGGTGTTTAGTAGTTCTGTAGAAGAGCATGTTTCTCATTTGAGGGTGGTGTTGACTGTGTTGCTTGACAACTAATTGTGTGCTAAACAAAGCAAATGTGTGCTTAGGTGAGTGGAGAGCTGGAGTATTTGGGGCATTTAATTTCAAGTCAAGGGGTTAGAATTGAGCCCAAGAAAACCAAAGCCATGCAAAATTGGCATGTTCCTACCTAAGTGAAAGCCTTGAGAGGGTTTTTGTGTTTGATTGGGTATTCTAGGAAGTTCGTCAAGGACTATAGGCTTATTATAGCTCCCTTAATTGCATTACTTAAGAAAGAAGCTTTTTAGCTGTCTCGACAAGCTGAATTGGCCTTCACAGCTCTCAAGGTGGCTATGTCTACTCTACCTATGTTGGCATTGCCTAATTTTACTAAGCCTTTTGTGGTAAAATGTGATGTCTCAGGTATGGGGTTAGGTGTTGTTAAATGCAAGACAACAGACCCTTGGCTTATCATAGTGAGGTCCTTAAAGGTAGAAGCCTACATCTATCTACTTATGAAAAGGAATTCTTGGCCTTAGTAAAGGCAGTCAAGAAATGGAGGCCATATTTAGTGGGAAAGCTTTTTATCATCAAAACTGATCACCGAAGCCTTAAGTCCCTTCTAGAGTAGAGGGCTAGTACACATGCACAACAAAAGTGGATCACTAAGTTGTTGGGGTATTCTTTTTTGGTTGAATATAAGTAAGGGAGGGAAAATAGGGCTATTGATGCCCTTTCTAGAAGGTTGGAGGACCCAAATTTTGGCATTGATACTTCTAGTGCTTCAAATTCAACACTCGGCACTGCTACTACTAGTGCTTCAAATTCAACACTTGCAGATTCTACTGCTTCTTCTTTTTGATTTCATTTCCTTGTCTTTCTTGGCTAGACATTCTTAAGAGCTTTTCCATTGGCAATTGTAAATGGGAAATGTAGGGGAAATTTAGCATCAAGGCACAAAAAGATCCCAGCAGTCGAACTTGGAAAATCTAAGAATTGCAAATTTTTTTGCCATTGTGCTACAGTGCCATCATAAATGTAGGATGGCACTATAGCACAATTGTAAAAATTATAATATATTTGAATTCCAAAAGATCACTATAGCACTGTAGTAGCAGCACAAAAATTATATATTATATTATTTTAGTGGGTAATATATATTATTTTAATGAGTAGAATAGGAAAATAAAAGTTAGAATGTTGGTTGTGTTATAAAATAGTATGGAATAATTGATAAAGTAACTTTTTGAGATGGTAATATAGAATATGATGGAAGTTGCAGATGCGAATACTCTAAAAATAGCTACACCTAAGACTCTGAGTATCAGCAATTATTTGATTCTCTTACTGATAGTGGTTCTACACCAGCTAGTTTTTCTCTTCATAATGAGGTTCTTTTTTATAAGGGTCGTGTCTTCCTCAACAATAATTCACCTTTACAACCACTGGTATTACAGCATATTCATAATTCTCCTTTTGGTGGTCACTCTAGTTATCTTCAGACACTACATAGGGTTAAGCAAGACCTCTTTTGGAAATGAATGGTTAAGGATGTCAAATCTCATATCCAATGCTATGATGTATGTCAGAAAGTCAAAGTGGACACTTTTAAGTCTGCTGGTCTATTGCAGCCTCTTCCTATTCCTAACAAACCTTAGTTTGATATCAGTATGGACTTTATTAAGAGCTTACCTAAATCTCATGGATATGATGTGGTATTTGTGGTGGTTGACAAATTAACTAAGTTTTTCCATTTCATTCCCTTATCTCATCCTTACACAGCTGCTAAGGTAGCTGCAGTTTTCATGAAAGAGGTATTCAAACTCCATGGTATGCTTAAATCCATTGTTAGTGACAGGGATGTTATTTTACAGCTCATTTTTTGCAAGAGTTATTCAAGCTGCAACGAACTAAATTAGCCATGTCTTTAGCTTACCATCCCCAATCTAATGGCTAAATTGAAGTGGTTCATAGAAGTTTAGAGCAATATCTTCGAGCCTTTGTTGGTGACAAACCTAATGCTTGGGCTGATTGGCTTCACTTGACTGAATATTGTTTAACACCAATTTTCATACTTCTGCTAAGCTATCCCCTTTAACGCTCTTTATGGTACTCATTCTCCTAAGTTGTTGGACTATATTCTTGGTGCAACCTAAGTGGCTACAGTAGACCAGCTACTACAAACCAGACAGGGCCTTATCTCTCTTTTGAAACAAAATTTGGTGTCTGCTTAAGCCAAAATGAAATCTCAGGCCGATCAACATTGAGCTGACAAGTGCTTTAATGTTGGTGATTAGGTTTATCTTAAACTCCAGCCTTTCTGACAGCATTCTCTCATACTTAAGTGGTTCAATAAGCTCTCTCCTAGGTATTTTGGCCCTTTCAGATTCTACAAAAGGTTGGGCAGGTGGCTTATAAGCTCGCCCTGCCTAATGATTGCCTACTTCACCCAATATTTCATATGTCTAGCTTAAAGCTTCAGTTGGGTTCAAATGTAGTTCCAGTTCCATCCCTTCCTCCTGTAACATCCACTAGTGTCCTTAATCCAAAACCTATTGCAATACTTCAACACAGGTTTAAGTGACTAAGAACTAGAACTATCACTGAAGTCTTAGTTCAATGGCATGGTCAATCTCCAAAGGATGCTACTTGGAAGTCACTCTACAACCTCCAACCTCAACTTTTTCTCCTTGTGGGCAAGGTTTTTTGATTGGGGGGGGGGGGGGGGAAGGAATTGATAGGACCTTGTAGGCAAGGTCTTTCCAAAGGGAAGGGAATGATAAGAGTAAAGATTGTGTATAGTTCTAATGGTTAGAGTAATGCTGATGTGATAGTGATTAGCTATCAAGTTAGTTGATGTGCAATTAGTTGTTGTGTTGTGCAGTTAGTTGCTGTGCTGAGGCAAGTTAGTTACTAGTAGTTAAGATTGGGAATGTATTGTAATTAGCTAGTACCTATAAAAGGGGAAAACAAGAATGTAAAGCCAGCTTTTGGAATGAATACAAAATTCTTCTTAATATCTTCTCCCTAATTCTCTTCTCTCCTAATCTCTCTATTTTTCCTTCTCTCTAGAAACTTTGTTCTTCTTTTCTTAATTCTCTTACGAACTTTTTAATTCCTATCAAACATATTCATAACTCGTAAGTATTATAATGACAAAAATAAGGTATTTATAACTTTTCTTTCTTTATTTTGAGAAAAAGTTAAAAGTACTCATAGATTAAGGCATGTGTAGTTTGATCTATGGGAAAGTGAGTCATTTTCTGTGATTTTCTTTAAGTTTATAGAATTTAATGGAATACTTCTCAAATTTATCCTTAAATGGTAAACTAATTTTCAAAGTTTATACTTCTCAAATTTATCCTTAAATGGTAAACTAATTTTCAAAGTTTAGTATACAACATATAATTAAATCTAACCCATCCAATCTGCTGAGTCAAAACTTGCCAAATTTTCAACCAGCCCACTGTTTTTGGAGGTTGGCAAGTTAACAACAGTTTGGAATTTCTCCAACACACCAATGGTGGATTTGCTAAAAAAATTTCTCAACCCACTCAATTTGACCCATGCACAATCCTATTTGTAGCTCAACTAATGCTTCCAATATAGATGCGAAGGTGTTGTTTCGTTCATGTTGGGTGTGTATTCATTTTCACTTTTCATTTTTTTGTACTTATTGCCTCTTTCTCAAATCTTGTACTCATTTTTTATTTCCAACTCGTTTTATGTTTGTCACATATTCTCTTGTCTGCTTTTTTTTTCACTTTTAACTTGTCAATTAAAAATTCAATACAAATTTCAAGTTTTTTAACAAAAATGTCATTGTATTCATTTTCAGTGAAAATGAATAACACAAAAAGGTATATTCATATTTTTTGTATTCAAACTCATTTTTTTGAATACTGAAAATGAAAACTGAGTACAAATAACAAAGCCAAGCCAATTTTTGAATGATGGGTCTCACTGAAAATTGAAAATGAAAACAAAATGTACCACTTTTTTCTCTTGATCAAACAGCCTCTAAGGGAGAGAAAGAGAAACAAAAAACAAACAAAACAAAAAAAATCCTACTAGATTTGCGTCAAAATTGGACTTGGACTTGTTAAGAATCTAAGACAAGGATAAATATAGGAATGAATAAAGGTATTTTGGATTCAAGAAAAATGATCAGCTTGAACTTGACCCGTTAAAATGGTTGGTTGGATTGAATTGACCCACTGCTTAAACAGGTTAACCCAATTTTTTTTAAATGAAAAAAAAAAAAATTCTCAGCATATTATAACTTTGTTTTACAATTTCAGACTTTCAAATCTTTCTCATTTTGATTCTCACTTTCTTTAATTCTTTGATTTATTCTTCTAATTTTTTTTTTCTACAACATGTAAGGGTCAATCTCCTTTCACCAACTTCTCGACCCATCTTCGCCTCTTTGGTCTAATAACCCCATTTAGTAGCCATTGATTTGCCAATCATCAATGTCCCTCTTTAGAACCACTTTGAAACGTCATTGCTGATTGCACTCAATCGTCAACCTTAAAGAGTATTTTTTTTCATTCATAAAAACTATAATTTTTGAGTTTGTTTCTACTCAACCTTATTGGTAGAGCCAGTCATCCAAACTCTTTAACTTGCCCAAACCAAAGAATAAAAACAAGTGTGGGTAAGAGTTTATTGGATTAATGAAAAGAGGGTCAAACCATTCCCGATCCTCTAAAATGGTGGGTTGGGTCACTTACTGAGAGGATTATAGACCCACTTCTCTAGTTGAATAGAGTATAGTCCATGACTCACTACTAGAGCTAAAGAGCTAGGGACAAGATCGTCATTTAGGTCATTCTACAACTAGATTGGCACTCCATGATGGGGTGCATGCTCATTTAAAATTGTGAACATCATTGCCCTCTCTATCTATCTACAAAGTTGTTGATCTTTGTATTGATGCAAGAATTCAGTTTTAAAGTTTAAACTATAAACTTGAACCTTGGGTAGAATAATATATGGTAATTCATAAGTTGTCTTTTCAACATGCACAATCATTTCAATAACCAATAATTTTCAATATTGACGTGTAGACTATTTTTCTTTTTCATTATAGAGTTTACATGCAAACTAATAGTTCTTTGAAATAGTTTCATTGTGTATAATAAAAGTTTCGCTATATCAAAAATAACAAAGTTCTTCAATCTTGCTAATTCGTTCCAAATATTATGATTTTTTTTTTTTACGTACTACTTCTTATGGCCATTGTGATTACATATTGAATTGCTACAAATATATATATATATATATATAAATAGACATTACATGATACCCTTGAAATAACTTACAACATGAATCAAGAGTCATAACTTTAATAGAAAATCACTTAAAAGTCATCATTTTTGGTCCAAAGTTTACCATTTAAAGAGCCCTATGTTCGAACCAATGCTAATTGTTTTAACATTAAAAAATAAATCATACGGTTGAATCAATTTTTCAAAATAAAAAATTTGCTTTTTAATAATTCGTGCATGATAAAGGGTTTATACATTATAAATTACACTATTCGTATTAAAACCAAAGAATTTATAAATTCAAAAGGGGTGACGATCGCTGATGATACTATTCATTATTTTTATGCAACTTATAGTGGAATGCTATGGATATATTAAGGTATATGAGAAAACATGTAATGGTAACTGTGATGACAATTTTCATCATGCTTGTACTAGGTCTAGTGTAATGTGATGAGGATAGTTACTTATTAGTTTGTGTCAAACGGTGTGATCGTAACTGCAGAAGATGACGATATCACCTCGAGGAATACATGATGTGTATTGCACTATTGCACTATTGCTAGATGTATGCCAAAATGCATTCTCCGTTTATCAAAATTCAAATTATGAAGCCATGCATGATCACCAAGTTTGGATCTTGTACAAGTTATTAGTCATTCTGTGAAAGTTTCCATTAAACACTTTTTTTTGCCTCTATACTTATCTTTCTTTGATGGGGTATGTGGGATGTTGAAGATGAAACCTACCCAAGGGCAATTGAAGCCGTGCCATAGACCAGAGAGAGCACCACGCTGACCATCTTGGGCATGAACGAGCAACACCAAAGAGAGAGAGAGTCTGAGGAAGTATATTAATTAGGGAGATAAGATTAAACGTTATCCTTGGGAATATTTATGGGGGTATATGGATTGTGATATACCATAAATAAAGAGAAATTTTTAATTGAATTATTTTGTTCTTTGTTGTATTTAAACTACTACAGGAAATGGTAGGATATTTATGGAAGAAGAAGAAAACTTCTTTGGGGCCTGTCTTATTTGATTGATACGAATGATAGCAAAGTCCATCTAGCTCTAGATCACTTTGAGTTGAAAGTGTTATAATTAAATATTGTGTAGATTATGATATTGAAGAAAAGAAAGAGGTTTCTGTTTTAAAACTTGTTCCATTTGGAAAGTATACAAAACTTTTGTTGGTATATGAATTAGGGTAAAATGAAAATTGCATCTCCTAAGTTTGATCGAGAATTCATTTCAGTTTTCTAACTTTATTTTCGTTCAATTGAGTTATCTAAATTTTAAATTTATTTAATTCAAGCATTTCTTCCAATTTCGTTAAAAATTGCTGTTAAGTATGCAATTAACTAATAAAAAAAAAAATTAAATTCTCACATGAAAATCTATAATAAAAAAATATATAATAATTTTATAGATTTTTTTTCATACAAGAAATTTATTTTTTTAATGGCAATTTTTTAACAATCTTTGTTGTATTTAAACCACTACAGGAAATGGTGGGATATTTATGGAAGAAGAAGAAAACTTCTTTGGGGCCTGTCTTATTTGATTGATACGAATGATAGCAAAGTCCATCTAGCTCTAGATCACTTTGAGTTGAAAGTGTTATAATTAAATATTGTGTAGATTATGATATTGAATAAAAGAAATAGGTTTCTGTTTTAAAACTTGTTCCATTTGGAAAGTATACAAAACTTTTGTTGGTATATGAATTAGGGTAAAATGAAAATTGCATCTCCTAAGTTTGATCGGGAATTCATTTCAGTTTTCTAACTTTATTTTCGTTCAATTGAGTTTTGTAAATTTTAAATTTATTTAATTCAAGCATTTCTTCCAATTTCGTTAAAAATTGCTGTTAAGTATGCAATTAACTAATAAAAAAAGAATTTTTTTTTTTTAATTCTCACATGAAAATATATAATAATTTTATAGATTTTTTTTCATACAAGAAATTTATTTTTTTAATGGCAATTTTTTAACAAAATTGGATGGAATTTTTAAATTGAATAAATATGAAACTTAATAGACTCAATTGAATGAAAATAAAGTTAAATGACTGAAATGAATTTTAGTCAAAAAAAAAAATTTGAGGGGAAAATTTTAGTCAAACTTAAAGGGTACAATTTGCATTTTAAACTGTAAATTAACACAAACTTAAAAAAAAAAATTAAAATAATTTAAAGGATGTAATAGATATGTGGTTAATATTGGAGGCTTTGTGGGCTATATTAATCAACGGTGAGCACTTGAATAATGACAATACCTAAGCACCTTGTAGCTGAATTGGCACCTCATTATGGCTCAAGATGCGAAGTTAGCATCATATTGTAATGGCTTTTATATAAAAAAATTTATTAAAAAAAAAAAAAGAATAATAACCGTAGGTTAATAGGCAGGAGAAGGGGTTGTCTTGGTTGTTTTAAGGGTTGAATTGCTTTTCAACCGCTGAGATTGCTTTGAAAGATTTTCTGTGACACATTGGAGGACCAGAGAATTAAGAGCATTGGCATTACCAAAACCCATATCTGGCTAAACCCACCTTCAAGCTCGCACCACCTTAACCACTAAATCCACCAAACCTAATCACTAGCCACCATTAAAAACCAATCCACCACCATAAATTACACACCACCAAGCACCACCTTAACGACTACCCTCTTTTGCGCTCCTTTGTCTCTCACTTACTCTCTCCAAGGTTATACTCTTCTCTTTATCCTTTGATTTCCAAAAATTTTGAATCAATTTCCATTTCCAATATTTAAACTGTTAAAATCGTGTCAATTTCTTCACAGATCGAAAATCCTCAGTGATCTAATCGTCGCGAAAAGCTTCAGTGAGCGAGAAAAATGGGTCAGACCCAATACTCCGACAAGTACTTCGATGACACTTACGAGTATTGGTATTTTGCAATCTTCGTGAGGTCAGGCGAAGATTGCTGAAGCTATTGTCTGAGTTCTTCATTTTTTTTTTTGGGTTCATTTCCTCTTAATAGTTTTTGTTTTTGGGTATTTGATGTTTGAGAATTCATGTAAGGATCGGTCCATAAATGGAGTTTTGTTTCCTCTATTTTTTATGTTTATTTATTATTTATTGTCTAAAAATCTCATTTCAGTAAGAGTGTAAGACTGATGCTTCAATGTCTATTGATTTGTATTTGTGTTGCTGTTGCTGTTGCTGTTGCTGTGTTGCCGTGTATTTGTGTTGCTGTTGATGTTTGTGTTTGTGCTTGTATTTTTTTATTTATTATTTAAATTAATAAGATTAGTCGAATTGGGCCACGGATTAGGCGGTGCAAGCTTAACGTAGGCAAAAATAAATTTGGGCTTAATTTTTTTTTTTGGGTTGGGCCACGAATTGGGCCCAATCCCTAAACGGGACCCGCGGGGCCCATGGAGCCCGGCTTGGGCTGGTCCGGGCCCCGAAAAAAACCCGGTACCCTAAACGGGCCGGGTCCGGGCCACGGATCTTGCCCCGCGGGTCGGGTCCGAGTATGGAAAAACCCGGCCCGAACTCGACCCGTTACCATTCCTAGTAACCAGTGGGTTCTATGTACTGTTCACGGGACCTACAAACTTCTTTTTTCAACAAAAACTTTCATTAAAAATGGGTCACACAGTACTATTCATACATTTAAAAATTATTTTGCTACAGTGTTTTTTAGTTTTCAATTTTCAGCAAAATAAGCGGCATCCAAACAGACTCTTAGTGTTTTAAAATGATACTAACATTGGTGGCAGAACCAAAAAAAAAAAGACTATTTACATATTTAAAAATTATTTTGCTACAGTATTTTCAGTTTTCAGCAAAATAAGTAATATCCAAATAAAACCTTACTGTTTTAAAACGATACTAACGTTGGTGGCAGGACAAAAAAAAAAACGAAGAGATTTTCTTGAGTTCAAACAAGGAATCAAGATTGTTAACCTGCTCCATGGTTAAATGAATGGATTTTGAAAGATTTATAGCTTGCCCCGACCAGCTGGTATGTTTTTCAAGGCTAGTGACGATGGATTCAGCAATATTTTGTGGCTTTACTGAAGATGAAGATGAAAGATCATCTTGCATATTGCATATCAACCATAGATGCAATATTGCATCTATGACCGAGGATTGATTTCCTTCTTTGTTACCATAATTATAGGCTTCGTACAGTTAAATAAATCACCTTTACAAGAATAGAGTTTCGACATCACTTGTGCTCCGAAGAAGATTCAATGGATGTTCTGAAATATCAACTGCTTTCTTGTATTTCAAACAATTGATCATATTGAATTTCTACATCCCTATAACTTCGTCTTCACTTGAGTTATCTAATAAGCTTAACAATATTTTTTTTCAATTCCTTGATACATTTTTTTTTTAATTCCTTTACAACTGGATCTACAGTGTCCAACTTTTTTACACTTCTAACATATTGCTGATTTCTTCTTCGTCTTTTTTATTGTATTTCTATAGGGTTCTTTTATCATTTTGTCTCTGATGCGTAATCAAGTCATACCCATCTCCATAGTCCATACTGAATCTTGGGAATCCTTAAAATCATCTAATTAAGGCATACACATCCCTTATCAGTGGAGATAAAAAAGTTCAAGAGTAATCAACAAAATTTCGAAAGCATACTCTTTTAAAGGATTTGTGAATGAAAAACTATTAACCACCATACATTTACCAAATAATTACTTTTGTCCAGAAAATTCCAAAGGAAAGAAAAAAAGAAGAAGCACATCCACATCATTAAATGCAAGAACTTAGGAGTCAACCACTTTTTAATGAATTGAAATGACAAACATGCATGAAATATCAAACCAACTCTCAGAGTGAGAGAATGACAAAATGTGTTAGTATTACCAGAAAACAAACATTATCATGTAAAACTACCAAAAACTTGGAACTGAAGACCTTCTCCAAATCTCATATCCTGCTATGCAGCAGTAGATGGCTTAGAAGCAGCAGAAAGCTTGGATCTCCTTTTTGCTAAGCTCCTCCCACTATGACGTTCTCGCCGCTCCTGCAACCTGGTGGCAAGAAGTTTCTGATAGTCAGCTGCAACTGCTTTGGACTTTACGATTCTCTTCTTCTTCTCTGTAATCCTATTACGCTTCCTTCGGAGTGTCAATGGAGTCACCAACCTCTGTATCTTTGGAGCTTTACTGACTTCCTTCCCTGCCAACCAAATCAATAGTTATAGTCATTTACAGTCATATCAACTATGTGTCTAACTACCAACCCTCAGCCCCCTTCTCAACTCCCCTCCACTCCTAACTTCCATCCCTTGGCAACTTTAACAAGAATGTTGGTATATTAGTCAAGAAAACTTTCTGATAGCACAATGACTATTGCAACCAATCATTTCTCACAATAATCAAGTAGATTTCAAGGTGACTCATAATTTATACGTACATAAGGGAGAACTAATTGCCATTGGGAAAATAAATAGGCAAGGCTTCATTATTTTACATGTTATTTATGCTTAAGGCAATATACAACTCAATAAAAAGAGACATCAAAATCATTTTCCAGGGCCAAAATACTTAATTTATAATAAAAATAAAATAAAATAAGATTTCTTCAGACTAAAATCATCTGCACATGTCTAGGATTGGTTAGATTAATTTTTGTGTTTAAGGCCTAAAATATCAAATAAAAAATAAAATAAAGCAGCAACTAAGCCAAAGAAATATTAATTAATTAATATATACATATATATGTATGTATATTTAAAATTATCCACTATACCAGCTTTTGTTGTGAAGGTTTGACAGTAGGTGTTCACATATTTCCGCACATCATCCTCGTTGGAGTGGTTGAAAAGCTTGCGAATCTTGGGTGCCCTCTTTGGACCCCTCATCCTTGGTTTTTCAGTATCAGTTAATCCAGGCAGATCATTCTCACCCTTCTTCACAATAACCAAGTTCAAAACAGAGAGATTTTGACTAACAGTGCATCTGCGAACTAACTTCCTCCTCTCTCCATTGTGTCTTCCATAACCACGGAAGCACAGGGTGCCTGTATAAATAAAAGGTAATGTTATAATTCCTTTGTGCGAAAGTGAAATGGCAATACAAGCTAAGCCAACAGAAAGTTGAGCTAATAAGGCTTCTGAAGGCCCGTATGGAGACAAACAAATGAGGGTGCAACAAGAGACCAATTACAAGACATCAATCCTTTCAAATTTACAACCCAATTCAAGGCAAATTCATGTCATTAAACAATAAAATCATCACATAAAATAAAAAAGAAAGGTCACAACCAAATGATGAGTGAACAATAGCTCATAAGTGAATCTGTTATGGCAGGAGGGATGTTGAATACTCATTTCAAAAGCCATAATATATAAAAATCAGAACTAGATGCTATGCAAGACCATGAAACATTTCACCCACCCCTCAGAAGCAAGAGACAAACACGACCAGGAGTCAGGACTCCCTGCTTCATTGGGAATCCTTGCTTGTCACAACCTCCCATGATTTTGAAACATAGCCCTTGAACTCCTGTCAAACAAAACGTCTATTAAGGTGAATATATCAAAGATCCGTGTCACTGTGAGGTACAAATACTAATCCAACAGGGTTAGGAAGAGCTTACCTCACCCAAAGAATCTCTACTTACCTCCTTTGAGATCCTCTTGTCAAAAAATGCCCGGCTGTAAAAGAGTTCTACATAAGCAACCATAATCTTTCAGAAAGCATTCAATCACTTTTGAACATATCTTGAGAAAGCAATGAATTTCTATATACATCAAGTTCATTACTTCATGTTACATTACACAAAGGTGGCAATATTTTTGTCATTCATATGATGAAACCAAATAGTGATATTGAATTCAACAGTCAAGAATAATCATGTCACACTTTGTAATAATAATGTTGACACAGATCCACTAATGATATGAAGATGCATGGTACAATATTGTCTTAGTTTTCTTTCCCACTATTTGCAAAGAAAAGGCATTACATGTGACTAGGTAGGGAAAAAGGGCCTTGTGTGAGACAAGTTGGCAAAGCCATTCCTGGCACTTCCACATATCACAGAGAACTTGTTTAACCCAGCATGACTTGAATACATAATAAAAGGCTTAAAATATATAACCCAACAAAGAATCTCAACCTCCAACTATTCACCAATTCGGAAAAATGAGGTCTATATCATATAAAAATTGAAGTTCTTGAAGAAAAAGACTCTTAACTGCATAATTAATGTTACAATATATCACAAGCGACCATCAGAGACAAAGGCAGGGTCTTCTTTTATTGAATTATAAAATAAAAAGATTTCGTACATGTGAATTCATTGCTTAAAGCAAATTGAACTCAAACATTATCTATACAAGCAGATCAAACTAAATAATTTCCCAGCAAAAAGAACGGGGGAAAACAAAGATTCTCATAACAAAACAGTGTCAATAAATACAGGGTTTCAAATTTCAATATAATATTTTGGATTATCATCTAACATTCTGAAACTCCCTGCCTGCTGAACTTACAAGAACCATTTGATTTGAACGAACAAATTTGAGACACAATTGAAATGGCTAGAGATTGAAATAAAATATATAACAGATTTGGAATTCATAGAAATTTCGTAGAAAATTAATAATTTTCAATCCAACTCATTATTCACCTCAAATATATACAAATATTTAAACAATGAAAAAATAAACAAGGTATCTACATAGAATGATAGAATACAAAACTGGTAAGGAGAGATCCTCTCCATCATTCACTATCCCTGGGTGCAATCAGTTGTGAGGCAAACACCAAAAGTCTCCACTAATATATCTGAATCTGATGCCATGTTACCAACATGTGCATCTGTGAAATTCTGATTCCTCTAAAGTACTCAAAAGCCTAAAAAGGAAATTTTCATTGCCATTGATTTGGGAAGGCTTCTCGGTAATTTGCATCTTCACCCAATGTGAGCTGTCTTGTTGTTGAATCCTTTGCCCGTGAATTCAAAAGCCTCTGAGCTATCCTATCTTTTGGTGTCACTTTCTTGTGCAGCATGGATGAGAGTGTTTCCTTCTTGTTTCTGGCTGACGGTTTCTCACCATCAGTCACCCCCATATCTTCTCCAATAGATGCAGATCTTGAAGTTGATGTCAAGGCAGCATCCCTTAGAACTGTTTCATTGTGCTCCCGAATTTTTGCAAGTTTTGCGCGCTTCAGTGACTTTTTATCAATTTCTCTCTTAGTTGCTACTTCTTTATCTCTCTCACGGACATTCTTCACAGCTTGTTTTGCTAACTGCTCAATGGAATCAATCCCCAAATCAAGAGATGTCTCTTCTTTTAAAGAGTTCTGATTAAGTGGCTTTCCTTTATCATCTCGAGGTATAATAGGTCCATGAAATGGACAAACTTTCAGGTCTCTTCTCTGACAAAGCCCTCCTTTGCTCAAAGGAGCCCTGCAGGGTTGAATGTCAGTTTGCTGCTCTTCATAAAGAGTTGCATGAACATTCAGTTTGGGCATTTTCGCAGCTGGAATAACTGCATCATAATCCACCCTACCCCAGTGACTTTCAAGCTCCAATCCCCGCTGGTTAGCCAAAACCTTCCGGTTTGAACCCCAGTTATCCAAGAAAGAGCCCCACTTCATCACAGGAGCTTCAGCCAGAAGCTTGCTTCTTAAGGGGTCCAGATTGGTTTCACCGCCTTCAGGACTGAGAATCTCATTGTCATTACAATCTTTTTTCCAGCTTTCAGGAGTTTTATTAGATGTTACTTTCATGGAAAAATCTTCATCTTGCTTATTGGGCACAGTAGATCTCTCACTCTCAAGTGATCCAATCTTACCCTCCTCCCAGAAATCATCTTCTTCTTCATCACGATTTGCAGTGTTTGGAAGAGCACAACCTGATTCTTCACACTTCTTCTTCACCGATTTGAGACAATTTTGGATATCAATTAACTCCTTTAAAGCAGAATCTCTGAGCCTGTTGTCCGCCACTTCAACCCTTAGAAGAACAGAGATCCATTCTTGAACTGAAACCAAATGCTTTGTCTCTAGAAGCTTGTACAGCTCCCTTAATGCATCAAAAACCACTTTATTGTCACTGTTCTCGTGAACCTTTTCCCCTTCTTTTAAAGTATTGAGACGGATTTGCAGCAGTTCAGAAGAACGAAACTCTTCAAAATATTCATCATCTGCAGGAGGCAGAGGCATAAATTCCTCATTTGTGCGGACTATGTCTAAGCATTCCCCAATCTCATCAATGGTAGACATGATCTCTTCCTTAATAGATGAGAAATTTCCTTGAACATTTCAAATTTCTTTAGCAAAATCTCTCTTGACCGCCTTTCCCGTTCTGCTCTCTCCTGCTGAATCGAGCGCATTGGCCTGTAGATTAGGAAACTGCAACTTGAGGGTGTTTTTAAGGTAATCAAACCCTAATCTGAGCTGCCTGTAATGAATCCCAAAGGAAGAGTTCCACTTCTCCAAGAATTCGATTGCCTTAGAGCGCAAAATAGAAGCGACAGCAGAAGGAGCCGGGAGAGGCAGAGTCCTTCTGAACCCAACACTCAAACTCAGCAACTGATCCAAGTTGTCAACAAGAATGCTTCTGAAAAGCTTTGAACGCATGAACAGTTCATCAATTATTAGGAGTGTGAGGTACCTTACCTGTACCAATCAAATATTGAAATTCAATTCATTACCAAAATGCTAAACTAAAACCCACTAATAAACCAACAAATCACCCCCTGCCCTAATAATCATCGGAAAAACGAAAGTGAAAAAAAACCCACAACATTAACAACAACAACCAAAAAGCTTTAGCCCCAAATTTTAAGGGTCAACTACAGATCATCAACAAATTGGTAAGGATTGGCCACATATATTATTTTCATCAATAGATTATATATCTAATCTATTCTTTTCCTTAACAGATTATATAGCATGGTTAGCCTAATCAGGGATGATACCTCACCTCAACATAAGTAAATATCAGAATTCAGAAAAATAATTTAAATCTATCTTAATTAAATTAAAACAGCATAATCAAATAAAAACATACCTGAGAGTGGTCACGCTTCATGAGATCCAAAAGGGTATTGGCAGCAAGTTGGAGTTCCGTATCCGAATAGCGGACTACGGATTTTATGGCCTTGAGGAGACGTGGGTCCACCTCAGCAGCCGTGGAGTTGGTCGCCTTCTCTATCAGACTCAACACCTTCCCTCCTCCTTTCTCTCTTCCCTCTTCCATTATCATTTCTAATACCAGTGCTATGCACAGGGTACCCTTCTATTCAAAGAAACCATCTCTAGATAGATGCTAAGATTTGAAAATATTTGACCCAATACCATAAAGTTTCAATTCCTATGAAAATCTAATGCCTTAATCTAAAATCTGAAATTCCCAGAAAGAGAGAGAGAGAGAGAGAGAGAGAGAGAGAGAACAGATACAGCCAGTTTATGGTATATTAATAAAAGTCCAATTCCATACAAACTAAGAAAAGAAGACATACTGGACTCCAACCAAAAGGTTCTCTCCATTCAGCATTGCAGTTAGCGGGGCTGCCATAATATAGAAAATATTGGTTAAAAGGTGAAAGATGAACTTCAAGTAAACTTTATGGTCGTTTGGATTGAGGGAGAGGGTGGGGAAGTAGAGCAAAGTAAAGTAAATTTAATACAAAATTAGCTTATTTTTAACGACTCTTCTCTACTCTTTTCCATCCTCCTTACTTTCCCCTCCCAAAAAGGCCATTAGGGATGAAAATAATTTCTTTGCCTTTTTTCCAAAAAATTTTGAAAATTCAATATAAAACAAACAATTAGATCAAAAAGATATCTTGAAATTTATTTCTTTTCTCTTATCATCAGCAAAAAAAAAAAAAAAAATGGTTAGCCTAATCAGGGATGATACCTCACCTCAACATAAGTAAATATCAGAATTCAGAAAAATAATTTAAATCTATCTTAATTAAATTAAAACAGCATAATCAAATAAAAACATACCTGAGAGTGGTCACGCTTCATGAGATCCAAAAGGGTATTGGCAGCAAGTTGGAGTTCCGTATCCGAATAGCGGACTACGGATTTTATGGCCTTGAGGAGACGTGGGTCCACCTCAGCAGCCGTGGAGTTGGTCGCCTTCTCTATCAGACTCAACACCTTCCCTCCTCCTTTCTCTCTCCCCTCTTCCATTATCATTTACTAGCCTAATACCCGTGCTATGCATGGGGTACCCTTCTATTCGAAGAAACCATCTCTAGATAGATGCTAAGATTTGAAAATATTTGACCCAATACACTGACATATTCCATAAAGTTTCAATTCCTATGAAAATCTAATGCCTTTATCTAAAATCTGAAATTCCCAGAAAGAGAGACAGAGGATAGATACAGCCAGTTTATGGTATATTAATAAAAGTCCAATTCCATACAAACCAAGAAAAGAAGACTTCAACCAAAAGGTTCTCTCCATTCAGCATTGCAATTAGCGGGGCTGCCATAATATAGAAAATATTAGTTAAAAGGTGAAAGATGAACTTCAAGTAAACTTTAGGGATGAAAATAATTTCTTTGCCTTTTTCCCAAAAAAATTTGAAAATTCAATATAAGACAAACAATTAGATCAAAAAGATATCTTGAAATTTATTTCTTTTCTCTTATTATCGGCAAAAAAAAAAAAACATGAGACGCAAAGAAAAAGAATTAAAAAATCATTCAGAGGGGAAAAAAAAAATCCAAAAATAATAAAACCCAAGATTTCATGAAACTTCATCTAACTTTCGGCATGTAACAATAAAAATAAAAATAAAAATCTATTTGAAATTTTCATGAAATCATAAAGAGTAAAAGAATCTTCAAACGATGTAACGATCGTTCTCTTGTGACTCTAAACTGCCTTGGTGGCAGAAATCTATGTGGGCATCTTTCCTACTTGTCAAAATAGGCTTAATTATAGGATTTTACTATCTCTCAGCTTCTGCTTTTATGTATATAGTATACGATTTAACTGGCCATCTTTTCTAGCACCCAGTGTTAGGGTTTGCGATGTTGAACTGCAGGGATTTCAATTATTATTTTTTTTTTGTCACATTAAAAATTTAGGAAAAATTAATTTTTTTTTTTTTTTTTTAAAAGCGTAGATGATGACAACGAAGGCTTTGGAGCACTGACCTTCATGTAGGATCAACTCCTGCTATCGCCTTGGCAGAGTAGTTAGCTCATTGCGTGTGTGGGGGGGTCAGACCATGATCCTTTCTCCATTGTTCATGTTAAGCAATAAAGTCGTTATTCAGTTAAAAAAAAAAAATTTTGAGACCGCCATTGAAATTTTTTTTTTATCAATAACATTTAATAAAAATTCATCGCTTAAAATTTATTGTAAAATTATTTTTTTATGAACTGTTATGAAATTATGAGTGGATATAAGATTGGTCATTTTAATGTTAGTCAAAATTGGGCTATAAACTAGAGCCAAAAGTTGTGTATACTAAAATTAACCATACGAGCAGCAGAGTGGCCGCCACGCAAAATACCCTTTGACACGCAAAAGCTGACTACGAAATTAGAGAAATGCTTGACTTCGGGCACAAGGCACAAGGCACAAGGCACAGACTGGCATATATTTAGTATTTTGTAGCAAAATTAAATTTTGTGTTTTTATTTTATATATATAATTTTTATTTTGAGGATATAATTTATAAGTGGATAAATTAATTTAAAAATTAATAAAAGATTTTTTTTTTAAAAGAGAAACTTTATTTTTTAAGCAATGTTTTAGGAGAAATTAGAGTTGTATTTTTACCAAATTATTTTTTACTTTGTCTTTACTTAAACATAGAAGTTTAGGGGTATTTTTGAACTAAAAAATGAGGAATCCAAATAGGGAAAGCCCCTTAAATAATAATATAAATAATACGATTGGGGAATCAATTTTTTTTTTTAGATAACTATCAAAACCAAATTATTTTATTAGTTAGCACAGTTTTGAAATTATTTGGAGATCTAATAACTCGAAATCAAATGACTCAATTTTGGAATGCAAATCAAGTGCACTGAACTCGATTTCAATGTCGTGCTGTAGCTGATGTGGAAATTTGTCCACATAGGCATGAAAATCGAGTCTGCAATGCTCGATCTCGGTACCCAAAAAATTGAGTCTGTAACACTTGATTTCGGTACCTAGCAACAACGAAGCAATAGAGAAGCAATAATGAAGCAACCCAGGTGACAAATGTTTCAAGCAATGGCGACAAAGGCTGAACACATTAGACTTAATGTGGGTGTGGTTTCTCGCCGCCGCTCCGGTGATGTTGCTGCCACTCCAGTAGAGGAGAAGAACATGTTGGAGTCTAGAGAAGGTCTTGCTAGAGGAGAAGCAACCCAGGCGGCGATTTTGACTAAACCCAGGTGATGAAAGCTTCAGGCAATGACAGCGAAAGCTTCAGGCGAGGGAAATCCAATCCGATCAGGTATTTGTTTTGGGTTTTGTATTTGGTTTTGTTCATAGGTTTTTGGGGCTTGGAAGAACAAGGAAGTTCGTCTCCAGTTGTTGAAACAAAGGAAGCAAATCTAAATCGAGTCCTACGGACTTAATAGAAGATTTCTATTTGACAAAATTCGAGTCCATTTGAATCTAGTTCGATGCCTACATGGACTAAGTATCCACATCAGCTGCAGACGATGTTGAAATCGAGCTCAGTGTAGTCGATTTAGAATTCCAAAATTGAGTTCTTTGGTCTTGAGTTGTTAGATACCCAAATATTTTCAAAACTGTGCTAACTAACAAAATTGTTTGACCTTTATAGTTATTTTCAAAAAAAATCCCAGAGAATCCACATTAATCTTAGCATCCAAATTCCTGGAAATGTGATTTCTTGCAATTTGGATGCCTAGGAATGTAGTTGTTCTTATGTTTGGTTTCATTGGGAATCTCTTAAGATTCCTAAGAATATGAAATGATAATGTTTTGTTTATTTCCAAAATTAAATGAATTATTTAATTTTTCCTATTATATCCTTATATTTGAATGTGAACTACCAAGTCTTTAAAAAAAAAATTTATTCATCTAAATAATAATGAAAAACAAAATATAAACTTAAAAATCCAATACGTTTCAAAATCCAAGACCTTCCAGTACATTTAAAATCCAAAAACGCACATACAAATATGATAGGTTGTTAAAAATTAAAAATCTACACATTTGTATCATTGTATAACAAACATCAAAAGCACCAAATATGATACAAATTATTGACATGTATTGTAACATATGAATCTAGAAACAAATCCATTCATCTAAAAAAAAAAACCAGATGAAGCCACCAATCCAGATGTATATTTCTAACAACTAAAAAAAACCAATATCTGAGATACGAATAGATACATTAACAAATTTCCATAAAAATAAATCCATTAATAATTTGTTGACCAACACACACACACAAAAAAAATAATAAAGGTGAATACCTAGCAATAATGGAAGGTTCCCTTCAAACTTTTTTTTTTTTTTTCACACGTGAAATCTAAATAGGGACAAAAGATGATATATCAAGAGTTAATAAATATATTTCAAAAAAAAAAAAATTTCTCTATCAAAAGCCGGCAAGTTCTCTACCATAGGCAATATTTCATGAAAATATATTAAAAAAAGTTATAGATCCCAATTCAAACTTTGTCAATATATCAACAAATTGATTAGCTTCTGTAAACATGATAAAACCACTTGTTAGACTTAACTTTTAATTAGCTTACAGGAAAGGTTCCATTCGGCTAATTTTGAGGTTATTTTTATTTTGGTTTCTAGAGTTATAAACTTTTTTTTATTTTTTCCCTTAGGAGTTTGAAACTTTTCTTTTTCAACTCATAATCTTGATTCAAATTAATCATTATGTCTCACTGAATTGGCTATTAAGTGCTAAATTAGCACCTAATCACATGTCTAGCATCTACATCATCAATTTTTTGTCCAATTAACCTAAACTAGAGATTATTTAGTGCAATGCACAATTACATTATAAATTCATATAAAATATTTTGTGAAAATTTGCCTATTATAATTCATGTATAATACTTATAAGGTACTATTTTATTGAGAATTAGTAATATTACATGTCATTAAAAATAGAGGAAATGTGAAACACTATAATTGATATAATTCAGTATGTGAACATGTTGTTTAAATGAACTCACAAATTTTTAATTATGTTACTAACTTAACCACATGATTATTTTCTATATTTTTGATTGCATGTAATATCAAATTTGTTTTTGTGAGTTGTTGGCTTTTGTTTCAATTATTGCTAAAGCAATTAAATTTGAGCAATGATGTTATATTTCCAAATCAATTGTTTTTTTACTACTTTAAATTTTAGAAAGATAAACCTATAAATTATCAAGACCTTTGTGGCTCAATGGCATTGCCTAGAAAAACCCAAATTTAAATCCTTCCTCCAAACTTATTGTGAGCACCCAAAACCAAAATCATATAACTTCCCTTAAATGTTAATAATTAGGGAACCACCTATAAAAAAAAATTAATACCTAGAATTTAAAACATATACCTCATTAAAACACTTGACAAAATTTTAGGCTATAACAATTTACAACTTTGAATAATACGTGTGGAACAAAATTGTTAGTTAGGAACCTGGGAGTTGGGATAATATATATTGGACAAGACGTTAGTTTGCATAATTGGCATTTCTATGTTGGCAAGGCATTTATGGGGAAGGTTTAATGAATCAAGTCATTTAAATTTTTCTTAGGTGGAATGTCAAATGAATAGTGTCAACTTCTTTTTAAAAGAACAGTGACAAATGCCCCTAAAAAAAAAGAAAAAGAGGTGAAAGACTAAATAAAAAACTGCTCTAACATTGTGTCACGTGACAAAACCTCAAGCATAGATAATACTCCTAAAATAGTTCATTAAAATTATATGTAAATTAAAACAAATTTAGAAAAATAAAAGATATGAGAGGAGAAAACAAATTAAATTACCAAAAATCATGAGCACACTTACACAAATCAATACCTAGACAACCCATAATTAAAATGTTGTATACAAATTCATCTCTAAGGTCCTTGCAAATAGACTGAAAAGAGTTCTTGTAGCGGTGATAGATGATTCTTAGAGTGCTTTTGTCCTAGGTAGGCTCATCACAGACAATGTGCTAGTTGCCTTCGAAACTATGCACTGCATTAACCAAAGAAAGAAGGGAAAGGAGGCGTTAATGGCAATAAAGCTTGATATGAGCAAGGCCTACGATAGGGTTGAATGAGTGTATTTGGAGGCAATGATGAGAAAGATGGGTTTTCGGGAAAGGTGGATTTCCCTAATGATGATGTGCGTCACTTCGGTCTCCTACTCGGTGTTGATCAATGGTGAGCCAAAAGGGAGAGTAGTTCCATCGGGGGGTTTACGCCAAGGGGACCCAATCTCTCCTTATTTGTTCCTTTTGTGTGCGGAAGGCCTATCGGCTATGTTGAAAAAGGAGGAGGGCGAGGGGTAGCCAAGGGGAATTGCTGTTTGTCGAGGAGCTCCAAGGATATCCCATTTGCTTTTTGCTGATGATAGCATCAATTTTTGTAGAGCCACAAGGGAAGAATGCGATAGGGTACTCAAGGTACTAGAAGATTACGAGGGGGATTCAGGGCAAAAACTCAATAGGGAAAAAATATCCCTATTTTTTAGCAAGAATACAAGTGGGGAGGTCAAAGATTATGTGAAGAAGAAGTTGGGGGCAAGTGTGATTCAGCACCATGAATAGTACCTAGGGCTACCACGGCTTGTGGGGAAAGGGAAAAGAAAAGCTTTTAACCACATCAAAGACCAAGTTGGGAGGAAAATAGCCGGTTGGAAGGGTAAGCTTCTTTCCCATGCAGGGAAGGAGATACTAATAAAGGCAGTAGCTCAAGCAATGCCAACATATACGATGAGTTGTTTCAAAATTCCGGACACGATGTGTAAAGAGTTGAACTCAATGATGAGCAACTTCTGGTGGGGCCAAAAGAATAGGGAGAGGAAAGTGGCTTGGGTTTCATGGGAAAAGTTATGTATCCCAAAGGAGGATGGGGGGATGGCTTTTAGAGACCTAAAAGCGTTTAATTTAGCGCTTCTTGCCAAACAATGGTGGAGACTGCTGCAAAGCCCAAACTCGCTGGTTCATAAAGTGTTCAAAGCGAAATATGTCCGAAATGGTAGCTTCAACGAGGCTGAACTTGGCAGACAGCCCTCATACGTGTGGAGAAGCATGTTAGCAGCTAGAAAGGTGGTTGATAGAGGTTCCAAATGGTGCATAGGAAATGGAGAAAGTGTCCATATATGGAAGGACAGGTGGATCCCTTCCTCGGAGTCTTTCAAAGTGACAAGCCCGATTGGTGTGCACACAGGTATGGAAAAAGAGTCGAGTTTGCTGAATACTAATAGTAAGGCTTGGGATGTGGTGAAGGTAAAAAACCTTTTCCTTCCTCATGAAGCCGAAATGGTGCTGAGCATCCCCATTAGTGGTAGACTTCCCGAAGACTCAATAGTGTAGGCATGGACTACAAATGGTAGATTTTCAGTGAAAAGCGGATATAAGGTGGCACAAAAGGTCTTGAAAGAAGAGTCAAATAGGGGAGAGGGAGGTAGCAGCTCGGACAACTCTGGAATGAAGTCTATTTGGAAGATCGTATGGTGACTACATTGCCCAAGTAAGATCAAACACTTGCTATGGAGAGCTTGTAAAAACATCCTTCCAACTAAACTTTGTCTAAAAGCTCGGGGAATTGATGTGAATGAGAAGTGTGATATATGTGGGAATGCAGAATCCTCGGGACACGCATTATGGAGCTGCAACATAGCGGAGGCAGTGTGGAGTGGTACAAGACTAAAATTGCCTTTCTTCCAAGAGCCTCCTAGGGACTTCATCGACATCATGTGGGAGATTAAAGAAAGAGGCACATGCTTTAATTGGGAGCTGTTTGCTATCACGGTGTGGTGTTTGTGGAATAATAGGAACCAGGTGAGACATGGGGGCCAAGGGAAAAACCACGAGGTGATAGTGAGGGAAGCTATAGCCTATATGAAAAATTCCAACCGGCAACACAGACTCATGAACCCCTCCCTGCACCTGAAACGGCATTGTGGAGGCCTCCAAAACCAAGTTGGTACAAAGTGAACACAAATGGAGCAATTTTTGATGAGATGCGATTCTGTGGTGTAGGAGTAGTTATAAGAAATGAGAGGGGTGAAATCATGGGGGCTATGAGTAAAAAATTTGAATTGCCTTTGGGAGTTTTGGAACTTGAGACTAAGGCTGTCAAGGAAGGAGTGGTGTTGGCTAGGGATCTTGGCCTAAAGGATATCATCATTGAAAGCGATGCACAGCTGGTGGTTCAATCGCTAGGGAAACAGAACATTCCTCCCAACTCCATCAGGTTGGTAGTGGATGGAATTTGGGAGGGGTTGAAGTTTTTCAATGCATGGGAGTTGTCCCATGTCTGAAGGGGTGGCAACAAAGCTGCTCATATCTTGGCTAGACAAGCCAAATTTTTGAATGATTGTAATATTTGGGTAGAGGATACTCCACCCAAAATTGTTGATCAGATTCAAACTGATGTAATCCAATGTAATCTTATTTCAAGTTAATGAAAGTATTGAATAGGTGTTTATCAAAAAAAAAAAAAAAAATCCACAACAAACACCCTTTCAAACGATCCCTACAATTAGACAACTCAACGCACAATCCCTAATCAAACCCACTCCATCATCCTACGACCTTTTCAAGCCATTGCGAACTCCAATAAAGCCGATGGCACTACCAATCTTGGGCCAAACAATATCCCTATGGTCATTGCTGATAATGCTTTGTTTAGTGGTGGTGACAAAGGAAATGAAAGGGGAATAAGTGAATAACCATTTTCTCCAAAAGGACGTTCTTCAAGAGCAACATCACAATGCTCCCTAAAACAACATCTTCCTCCAATAATGACCTCATTGTCACAAACTCCAACGCCATCAACTCCTCCCCCTTAGTAGGAAATTAATCCTTTAAGCTCCGTTTGGGTTGTGTGTTCCACGTTCATGTCTGCGTCTGCCTTCTTTTTTTCTTTTCTTTTCTTTTTTCTTTTTTTTTCCCTTGACCAATGCCTCTTGCATTGTTCATGGGACATGAACAATGCATTAAGGCAAAGCTACAGTGTCAAAACTCAAAAGAGTGAACATATGTAATTTCAATATGTAATTGTTCAAAACTAACTATGAAAATATACAAACTTTTTAAATTGTATTTTCAATATGTAATTTCAAGCTTTTTCCAAATTTTGTTGTTTGTAAACAAAAAAACACTTAGGGTACGTTTGGTACACTAAATGTAAATTACATTAGAAATAGTAATCTTTATTACTATGAATAAAAGACATTGTAATAGAATAACTATTACTATTTATAAGTTTGGTTGTTACATATGGAAAGCTTATAAAAGATGATGTATAAGGAAACTTTATATTTTTAAAAATATATGAATTTTAAAACTTATTATATGCACTAAGGAATAGTTATTACATCTATTTTAAAGAGGAATGACTATTCTTCAATTTAAAGAATAATTATTCCAATGTAATAACTAATCCATGTAATAAAGATGCAACTAAATGATCAAATTGATATTACACATGAATAACTATTCCATTACATGAGCTATTACAGTATACCAAACGTACCCTTAAAAAAAAACGACAAACATGTTTGGTATGGGTGTTTCTGTTTTCAAGTTATAAATTCTGTCACTCAAAAATAATTGTGCAATCATGTTTATAAGAAATTAAAAAATGATGTTTTCTAGTTGCAATTGTCATTTTTAAAATAGTGGTGGCAAACTTATAATTAGACAAGTCACCCTAGTGAGATGAAGCCAAGTATGATTGCTCATCCACCCACTCAACCCAATTTACCACCTGATCCTAATCCAACCATTCACAGGCGAGTTAAAAAAAACACAACAAAACAAAAGACTTGTAAGTATCAAGTTGACCATATAAACAAATTTAAGGTATGGTCAAATATTTGGTTTAGGTGAAATTTACCCATTACACTAGACTCGACTCATTCTCACAAAAAAAAAAAAAAAGGACTCAACTGAAAACCAATACCCTGTAGTCCTCTCTCTCTCTCTCTCTCTCTCTCTCTCTCTCTCATTAATTTTTCTTAAATATGAGACTCTCATAAGCCATCACTCATATCTGCTCAATGTCATTAACCTACAGGTGTGTTTGTTTGGAGACATTTTAAGAACAATGAAAAATTTAGGAGAGAAAAGTGGAGAGAAAGAAGTTTTAATGGGTGCTTAGTTGGGAGGGGGAGTGGAAAAAATGTGGTGGGGTCAGGTGTTTTTTCCTCGGGCTTACTAAAAAGTTTTCTACCCAAAGTGAGGAGAAAACTAAGGGGAAAAGCTCACTAACATGAGTTGCCCAAAATGCCCCTGCACATCCTTTTTTGCTAACATTTTTTTGTTTCTTCTCTATTACTAATCTATGCACATTCTCATTGTTTTGGATTTTTTTTTTTTTTTTGTTTTATCTCACTTTTTAAAAATTTTATTTTCTTCTTTTGTTTTTATTACTTTCTTCCATAGTTCCCTTTTTTTTTTCTTTCTCTGTTACTAATTTGCACACGTTCACATTATTTTGGGCAATTATTTTCATATTATTATTTTTTTTTATCACTTTCTTCTATAGTTCCTTTCTTCTTGTTTTTTTTCCCCACAAGTTTTTGGATCTAGCCTGTGCCTTTGGAATAATAATTTTTTTTTTTAAAAGTGAAATGTCCATACATAATTTTTTTAAATAAATAAATGCATATAAAAAATTGTATTGCCTTTTGTTTTATTTAGTAGGGACATAATTGTAAATTTATACCAATTTCATTTTTTTATAGTTTTCTATCTCTTAACTTTTTCATTCTCTCAACCAAACACATATGAGAGAAAGCTAAATATTTTTTATTCTCCCAATTTTCTATTTTTTCTCAATTTTCTATCATTCCACTTTTCCACTCTTCCAACTAAACGGACCCTAAGAGGCTAAGCTCTAAAATTGTTGGTTATCCCTAATCACAACACACCATGAGGGTGTCTCATTGCCGTTATAAAGCGTTTGTCCATGGCAAATATGAGTCGCTGTCGCTACTCCTTTCCCTTCACCCTCTCTCTATTAATGGCTTAAATTAGCTATCTTCTTTGCTTCCTCATTGGCTTGGATCGCTTGGTAAGGATGAGATCCTCTACAACATTGTGGACCACCAAACATAGTCAAATACTTTAGGTATTTTTATAATATGGTTAGCGAACACTCAATTGGTATGTCATAGGCAAGTGACTGATAATTTACTAGTTAGCAACAAACGACAAAGAGTCAGATAGATCAGTTAGAACTTAGAATAGATTTTCTAGATGGAAAACCCGTCACTGCAAAACGATATCATTGGGTCATTAGAATCGTCACCTGGTTTCAATCCATTACTCAGATTGTATGGATTTGGTTTGGATAGCTTCGGGTTGAATGGATTTGTTGGGTACAATCTTCAAATACAAGTTAGAGTTAGACAACCCAAAATTAATAAAAAAAAAATTTCACTAAGCTAGTTTGGAAAGAAATTCTTCAAACTTCTCATATATCTCCTTCTTAGGTGTGAATTTTGAAAATCTAAGCATTGAATTTCATATTCCTGATGTTTTTAATATGCATATCAAATTTCATTTAAATCGGATGTAATTTTTTATTCGATCAAAAAACTTATGTTTTATACACAATTTTAAATCACAAAAACTTGAAATTTTAATATTTCTTTGATGACATAGCAATTGATTTTTGATTTTCTTAAAATTTTGCAAGTATGAAGAATATAATAAGAATATGCAATTCAATGGTTAGATTTTCAAAAATTACATTCAATATAAAATATATGAGGCGTTTAAAGTGTTCAAAGAGAAATTTTATTCAAAAATTAAAAGTTCATAACAAAAAGCGCAGCTCATTTGTTCATACAAAAAAAACCCTGCAAAGACAATATCCAAAACTATTCCTATAAAAAAAAGAAAAAAAAAAGAAAAAGAAAAGAAGAAGGCCATATCTAAGACCAAGACTACCCACCATTTAGGATTTTTAGGAATATTTAAAGATTCCCATGTTTGGTTGCAAATTACGTTAGGAAATTAGATGCCAGAAGAATCTAGATTCCCCCTTTAAACCCCCCTCAGTAGGAATGTGGTTTCCCTTTAAAACAGGTGGATATCCAGATTCTCAAGTTTAATGGTCCATTTGGATTAAGGGAGAGGAAGGAGGAGTAAAGTAGAGAAGATTTAGCACAAAATTAGTTTACTTTTAGACAACACTACTTTACTCCCCCCTCCATGCAAACAGACCACAAAAGAAATTGTATTTTTTATAAATTGAAAATTTTAACACTTTTTCCTTATCATTTAAGCAATTAAGATAAAATATAAAACAAACCATCAATGTTTTTTCTCTTGTCTTTATCTTTTCCTGCCAAAACAACATAAACAAGATAGACAACACTGTTGATATATTCTTTACAAAGTTCAAAAAAAAAAAAAAAAAAGAAGAAAAAGAAAAGTCGGCGATGCTATTACTATTATAAAGTCTTCGAATGTCAAAAAACACACCTCAGCCCTTTTCCTTACTTACTTTTTGGAGCTTCTAGACTCTCATCCTCTCGATCCTTTATTTTTCACTATCCCTAAACCCCACAGAAAATCGAAACCAGTAAAATGTCAGACATCGGCGGCGCAAGCATGGTCCGCCAAAACCCACGGCGGGTCACGGCGCCGGAGGAGGCGCTGGAGTTCGAGACCTCAAAGGAGGTCCAGGTAGTAACGACCTTCGCAGAGATGGGAATCAAAGACGACCTGCTCCGCGGCATCTACCAGTACGGCTTCGAGAAGCCCTCCGCGATTCAGCAGCGCGCCGTGGTTCCGATTCTCCAGGGCCGAGATGTCATCGCTCAGGCCCAGTCCGGTACCGGAAAAACCTCCATGATTGGCCTCACCGTTTGCCAGACCGTCGATACCAGCAGCAGAGAGTGCGTCCTCTTAATCTCTTTTCTGTTTTCCTTTCTGTACTTCTTTTTTCATTGTTTCCTCGATTAGGGTTTATCTTTTGGTTGTGGAGTGTAGTTTAGGGTTTGAGCTTTGTAAATTGAAACCCTAATTTTTTTTTTTTTGGGGAAAAGGATAATATATTGTGTATTACATATAATGGGTTTTTAGTAAAAGAATTAGTTATAGTTACCCATCCAATCACACATTCAATTTTACAACTTGTTCCTATAAAAAAAAATTACAACTTGCTGATTTGTGAGAGTGATAGATACTTGCTGCCCACCACTATTCATTGACCGCTACAGTCGCACAAATCAGCAAGTTGTGAAAATACTGATTATATATATATATATATGGACCCACCCGCCAGTCACAGACAGTCGCACAAATCAACAAGTTATCCTAGGGCAGTGCATTAGGTGAATTTAGTTGTTTGAATTTATTGTTGGTGGATTTAGAGCATATGGGGTTTGTGGATTTTAGACTTCCTTATTTGAGAGGTATGGTTTGAGTTCAGATACGGAATTGTACTTATGATTCAGCCCTTATGAGTTGGAGGCTCTTAACCGCCATTTTTTCTTAGACCGAAGGCCTCGTTTAGTGTCAGGAAATTCCCGAGCTTGAATGTTGTGAATAAAGTTTCCTTCAAGCATGATGATAGTCATCTTTAAGTTTTTTAATATGTTATCTTTGTTAGTTTAAAGACTGGACTTTAAGAAGTACAATGGCCTGAAGTTGTTAGGGGAATAGTAGCAGGATGCCTTGCCTGCTGCCCCATCCTTCCTCGCTTTAATAGGCATACTGACAAGGAGAGTTTTTTCTCTTGGGCGGATGTGGACTCCAAAAGTAGATCCTTGGCTTGCCACTGGTTTCATGTTCCAGTCCTCTAGAGACAGCCCTTTGATCATTCATATGTAAAGATGATTATAGGTGTTATATTTTAAGTCTTTTTAGAGTACCCATTATGGCACATTCAGCGCTCATTGACTAACTCTGAAAGATATTTGAAACGAACATTATACATTGACAAACCTCATGCTGTGAATTTTCCTACTTGCCGAATGGCTGATGCACAGGAAACTTTAACTGTTCAATTTTTAAATAAGAACCATGTTGGGCTGAAGCTGATGTATTCAGTCAAAGGCATAGGTGAGATGATGTAGTTTGATTTTGTTTAATCTGATACTTGATGAAAACCAGAGTGCTTTAGCTTTGACATGTTTGTGTGCTATAATAATAGTCGGTTGTGTGTTATGTACTGTCATTAAGTTTAGATTAGACCATTGAAAGGATTTACAATCTTCACTATTTTTAATTGATTAATGATCAGGACATGTGACTTCTTGAGGTAAACATAATATCACTTAACAGATCATTCTAGGCATTATCATGTGTTTCGTGATGACTTACTTCTATAGCTAGGAGCTATTGGGATGCTTCTATCTTTTGGTTTCATTTTTCTGTTACAGCTGGTTTATGACCATAATTGTTTATGATCATAATGGTTTATTATTTATTTTTTAAATGTCTAAAATTAAACAGAGTTCAGGCCTTGATCTTGTCACCAACAAGAGAATTGGCATCTCAGACAGAGAAGGTGATATTGGCAATGGGTAATTTCATAAGTATTAAAGTACATGCATGCATTGGAGGCAAGAGTGTCGGTGATGATATCAGAAAGCTAGAAAACGGTGTTCAGGTGGTGTCTGGAACTCCAGGCAGAGTTTGTGACATGATCAAAAGGAGAACACTGAAAACTACACACATCAAATTGTTAATTCTTGTAAGTTTATGTTTTGTGACCCCTAACCTTACTCTTTTATTTCTCTCTCTCTGTCTTTTGATAAGTAAATTCTCTCTTTTATTAATCTAACGGTTTTAGTGTTGTGTGTGTGTGTGTGTGTAAGCTTGGTAGGGATTAATTTTTAATTTTTGTGATGCTCCAACAGGATGAATCTGATGAGATGTTGAGCAGAGGGTTCAAGGATCAGATTTATGATGTATACAGATATCTCCCACCAGTGCTTCAGGTTCTCTCTCTCTCTCTCTCTCTCTCCCCCCCCCCCCCACCCCCCCCAACCATATAAAGGGGAAAGGAAAAAAATAATAATAACAATTCTACCTAGCTAATTAAGTTTGTCCTGCGATGGAACCGCATGTTTGATTTGCTGTTGTCATTGGTTGAATAGTTATGGGTTGCTTTCTGCTACAAGTCCTGTAATTTTTTCTATTGTTAGTGACAGTACTGAAAGAAGAAGTAGTTGGTGTAGGTCAAGTTGTTTCAACACCACAACCGATGCTCAATCCCTAGATTTTCAGCACATTGTGAGGATTTGTTGGTTGTGGTGCAATGTGAATTAGGTTCAGTAATTATTAGGTTTAGTTTAGAATAATAGTCATTTTGGTGGGCAAATGAGCTCTAGCTCAAATGGCTTTTCCTACCTACATAAAGAATTGGGTGGAGAGTGAGGTTTTGGTTTAAGTCATGGGATGCATGTATTACTTACCAATAAAAAATAATTGAAATTTTGATAGTAAGTAACGGATTATCATGTCTGCTCTAGAATTTAAAAAACTAGCTAAAATGAAATATAACTAATGAAATCATGTCTATGTTTCCTTAGCAGTTATACATGTTTTAAGCAATTGCATTATAGAAGAAGGAAATCACTCTCTGAAAGAGACTTTAAAATCTGCAGAAAATTTTGTGTTCAAATTGATAAATTTAATTGACAGATCACATAGCTTCATGTAGGCTGTTTTGGAATGAACTAGGACTCCAACTTCCTCTCTTTTGGGGGAAAAGGGGAATTAAAATAGTTTGACTAGTAAAGTAAGTTGGAATCTTACTCAAAGCTACATCAACATGTAAATGATACTCAGACTTATGGGCATTACAACAGCGCATTCCACTAACTTCACTGGCACTAAACTAAAGGAAATGTCCATGAATTTATAGGATTTCAGAAAGCATGAGTAAAGCTAACTCAGTGGGAAATCAACTTAGCAATAATAAAGTGAGGCTTTAATAAACATTTTTTTGGATAGGTAGGCTCTAATAAAACAAAATTACATGGCTAGGAAACCTTACAACAGCATAATGCTTTATTCCTTTTGGCATCAAGCGTACACTTGGTCTTTCTGATTTGAAGTTGATTAATTGTTTCCAATCATTTGGAAGATTTTCCTACGTTCCATTGCTAGTGTTCTTTTACAACATTCGCGTTGCTGTACATTTCTCTTTAATCTATGTTGATGACTTGCTTCTGCAATTTGTGATGTGTACACAATTAGGAATAAAGTAATAGTTTGTTGTCTCCTGTTATAATATCATGCAAGTTTCTGCAGAGACTGGCCATGTTGGTACTGAAATTGATAAGTTGTTGTAGGTTTGCTTGATTTCTGCTACCCTTCCTCATGAAATTTTGGAGATGACAAACAAGTTTATGACAGATCCTATACGGATACTTGTGAAACGTGATGAATTGACTCTGGAGGTAAGTAATGTTTGTATGTTG
This sequence comes from Quercus suber, assembly GCF_002906115.3. Taxonomy (NCBI): domain Eukaryota; kingdom Viridiplantae; phylum Streptophyta; class Magnoliopsida; order Fagales; family Fagaceae; genus Quercus; species Quercus suber. The sequence continues at coordinate 684,201 of NW_027069581.1, forward strand.
TATCAGCTACCTTTGGATGTAGATCTGAATGCAAGTTTTTATGTCATTGTAATTCTGTAGTTTGATACTGGTTTTCTTTTTATCCTTTTATGATGACAGGGCATCAAACAATTTTTTGTTGCCGTGGAAAGGGAAGAGTGGAAGTTTGATACTTTATGTGATCCTTATGATACCCTTACGATCACCCAAGCTGTCATATTCTGCAACAGAAAGTGAAAGGTAGTGCTGTCCTTGATCAAATTTTGGATTCAAGTTCTAGTCGTGTTATCTTGCCTAATTTTGAGAATATAATGAAGAAAGCTTTCAAGTGTCAGTCTATTGCTAGGTTCATAGTTTACCAACTAATATTCTTGGCCATATGGCTTTATGCAAGTGCAATAGTTAACATGAACACCAGTGAAGTAAAATAGAGACAAAGAAAAAGTTTTAGTATTGTCTTTTGCTTGCCAAGTGAGTAAGATGTTCTTTAAACTTTCACAGGGTGTAGAATGATCCCTATTCCACTTTTAGCTTAGCATATCTAGATTTCTTTCTATTTCACTGCCCTTTTTTTATTTGTTCCTTCTGGCTTCTCTGTACTGGTTGATGAATATGATGTTATACTTCTATTAATCTTGGAACAGGTGGATTGGCTAACAGAAAAGATGCGTACCAATAACTTCACTGTTTCATCAATGCATGGAGACATGCCTCAAAAGGAGAGAGATGCAATTATGGAAGAGTTTCGGGCTGGTCAAACCCGTGTCCTAATAACAACAGATGTTTGGGCCAGGGGGATTGATGTCCAACAGGCAAGTTGTTTGGCTCTTCTTTAATATATTATGTATTACTTTTCCACAGCAAGCTAAATTTAAAATGGAATATGAGCAGGACCTTAAGTTGCGACCCCATTAAAACACTGTCAGTGTCAGTCCCAATGAGAGCTAGCTCAAATGACACTTCATTCTCACACAAATGTGAGTGGAGGGTGAGGTTGAGGGTCTAGAAGTAACCCACTGGTTGTGTAAGTGTAACTTTCAATCATTAGGGAAAAAAATTTCAGTTTGACTTTGGATTTAATGAGGTGGCAAATGACCAATACCTCCTCTAGTGGACCAAGTTAATTGTTGAGACCATTTGCTGCCTTGGGTTAGATTGACTGGTAATTCTTAATTCTGTGAGTTGATAAATGTATGGGACTTCTTGGTAATGAGACTAATGAACCTAGATGCCTATCAGTTTTTTTTTTTTTCCCCCCCCCCCCTTCCCCACCCAATCTTGAACGACGGTGCTTGTGGTACAATAGTTAGGCGTGTTTCATGTTGTCAAGTGTTTATGTGTGCTTCTGGAAAAATGATCTTCTAAAAAAGGTCCATAAATTGTATATTCTGAGTTTTGTCCTCCATAGACAGGTTATATTGTAGATGAATTTTTGATACTTGGCGGCTTGGCCTTCTGTGCAAGAAGTTGACTGTCAATTTTTTTCTTTTCTATATGAAGGATATTCAAAACACATCATAGTACATCTAATGTGCAAAATTGAATAGATTTAAAACATTTTGTTTCCAACTGCAAAATAAAACAGAGTAAAACTACATGTAGCTTGTGAATTGAAACAAATGGTAAACTTAAAAGTGCAATTAACTGTAAGCAGATGCCACTTAACCTGTCAGTGCAAATTCAGTTACGCTTGATTTTGTAATTTTGCAGATATATTTGTGCATTTTTATTGTCTCATATTCTCTTGTTTCCGTTTTTCTCATTCTTAATTCATTTCTTGCTCTCTCTCTGGTTGGTTGACCTGGGCATTGTCTCTGAAAATGGCTATTTGATGTTTGCAGGGTGTTGCAATAAACTTTGTCAAAAGTGATGATATTAAAATCCTACGAGACATTGAGCAGTACTACAGTACTCAGATTGATGAAATGCCAATGAATGTTGCTGATCTAATATAAGTTTTGCTGGCCGTCTTGTGTGTTGATGCATCACAGCTGTGCGGTTGAATTAAGATTTTAGTTTTGCTGGTAGAGGGTGAGATGACATTCTCCTGTGTTGTGACAACATTACATATGTTAAGAGTTGGATTCTCTCCATTAAGATTTATGTGATTGGGATTTCTCTGCATTGTGCTCACATTGTATGGGGGATGGGTTGTATTTTAACGAAAGTTTAGTTTCTGTAATTTGCTAGGTTTTTTTTTCTGTTGTGATGAGAATTTTGGACTAGCAGCCTCTCTCTGTTGGTTTGTTTCTCTCCTCCTGTCTTTTTATTTTTTGGTGGTTGGCTTCGTGACATGACTTGCATTGAGTTTTTACTCTACTGCTATCTGTGCTCGCCATTTGAATGTGTCTTGTACATCTTATTACAACAGCCACAAACCACCTAAACCAGTTGATGTTTTTGACCATACAATAGATTGTATACCCAACACTTTTTTGTAAAACAAGCATGCCACATGGCTTATCTTGAAACTTGCCATTCATGATATCATATTTTATACACCCATGCATGCACACAAACACATAATATATACTAAATAGGAATGCTTCATTCTGGTATTAAGTATGATGGTGCTTTCAATTTGTCAAACTAAGTACATCTCCACATGAATTTATCATTCAGGAAGCCCAAGCTGCTGGTTGCCGCACTGCAGCTGAGGCTGATAGATACCTTCAACAGAAAAGGAAAAGGGAAGCTGAAGAAAGTGCTCGTAGAGCAAAGGAAAGTGCTCAAGTTGGTCCAAGCAGTCAGGGTGGTCCAAATCCTTTCATGGCTTCAGAGTCTGGTGGCAAGGAGTCGAATTCACGACCAGCAGTACAGGCAACTTCAAGCTCCATTAATGATTTGGAGATAACAGGCCTTCATGGGGCAGATTTATTGTCTGAAAGTGTAAGTGTGCCATCTCAATCTTCGAATTCTTAATCCACAAAGAAACATGAGGGTATCCAGTTTGTTTACCATATTCCTAGAAGAAAGTACCACTTGCTACAAAATATCCTTAATGTTCATAGGATGAAAACTTATTTGGGCTCATTAAACTATGACACAAATAACAGTTTCAGCATAAAGTTTTCTATGCACTGTATATGTGTGCATTTTTATTGAACCAATGACTTAAGCAGTCTGCTTCTATGTGTTTACAGGAGAAACGACTCTGCAGTGAGATTCGGCTACCGCCAGCTCTTTATCTCAACATGCAAGAGGTTATGTCAATCGAAATTATCAATGGAAATGTCTCTAAGAAAGCCGATGCCCATCGTTTGTTCAAGCTTGAAACAAGCAAAATTGACAGGGTTTATGACTTGCTTGTGAAAAAGGGGATTGCTGAACCATGAAACTATCCCATGTTTTCCATTGGTCGTTGTCTTAGTTGTAATTAGCTTCATTTGTATCAATTTTGACCCCGAAAATAAAAAGCATGGTATATCTTCGTGTGGTCTATTTTGAAATATTTATAGTATAGGTATTCATAAGACATCCAGAATGGTGTATCAATCAAGATGAGTTGAATGAAATTATAGAAAATAAAACCCCTTAATTGGCTATATTGTTGCCTCGTTGCAAAGTGTAGGTACTAGTCATCATGTTTCTGATCCCCCGTCTCATGTTTTTGAGTCGAACTTGTATTGTTGTACCCCATTTCTATCAGAAATAATTGCGAGTGCAAGGGACCAATGTGTGCTCTGGAGTCTGGACCTCTGGGAGGGAAATTGGTGCTTGGCAAATTACACTCAAATACGGATTGTGTGCTCTGAACTCTTGGTCTACTGTCATTGCATGTTACTATGAGATGTATGCATGACTAGACCTTAAGAACATGGTTCAACGTTTTTTTATTATTACACAGCCTAAGACAGTTTGGAAATAATATGTACTGCAAAATGGAAATTATCCTACACGCGGGCCCCTTAAACCATTCTATCTCTATGCTTACAAAGAAATGATATTTGCCAATTGGTTAATTGGACATTCTCTAACATGGGGTTCAAATCATGGCGGCTGCTGAATTATATAAGCCACTGTTGCAGCTGAATTATATAAGCCAATGTTGCAACATTGCGCATGAATAAATATATCACTTACATTTTGGCTAACTGGTGGAAGCTTAGTTTGAACATATCATTAGTCAAAGTCAATTTGCTTTTGTTCCACGTGGGATTTGACTTATATTTCTTTGTTGTAATTGTTTTTTTTTTTGGTTTAACACAAAGGTCCGAAACTCTTAAACAAAACAAAGAGGGAACGAATTCATACAGCTCTAGAAAAAAAAAATAATAAATAAAAACTGGTTTAGCTATTTGCCTAATTGAATTCACAAAATTTTATTTGTAGTAGAATTTATAGAAATTCAAAATAATGTTTATCCGATTTGCAGTTGATTTACAATTTGAATGGCTCTTCGTGTAAGAATTAAAAAACTTGTCCACATGAAATAGAGATATTGTCGAGTTTAAGCTAAAAAGCATTTGTTGGAAATTAATACGTTCACGGCTACTTTTTTACATTTCATTTTTTATATTCAATTTTTTTTTTCCTGTGAAATGCCAGGCCAGGCCGAGACTTCTGCAATATTTACTGTGGAATGCCATTGCAGTAGAAAATCGAGACTCTTAAGCTCGACTTCTAGGGAAATCGAGTTTAAGAGTCTCGATTTTTATTGGGAATCCCCCCCCCCAACTATTTTTTCCTTCTTCCCACCTGCATTAAACCCATATCCACAAACTAGGAACGTCTTTGTCCTTACCGCACGAGCATAATATATATATATATATATATATCTATATATCTATATATATATTGGACCAAAAATAGTGAATGACCAAAGTGGACTGAATGGACCGAAAGGACTGAAGTGGACTTAAGAGACCGAAGTGGACTGAAGTGGACTTAAGAGACCGAAGTGGACTGAAGTGGACTTAAGAGACCGAAGTGGACTGAAAGGACTGAAGTGGACTTAAGAGACCGAAGTGGACCGAAAGGACTGAAGTGGACTTAAGAGACCGAAGTGGACCGAAAGGACTGAAGTGGACTTAAGAGACCGAAGTGGACTGAAAGGACTGAAGTGGACTTAAGAGACCGAAGTGGACCGAAAGGACTGAAGTGGACTTAAGAGACCGAAGTGGACTGAAAGGACTGAAGTGGACTTAAGAGACCGAAGTGGACCGAAATGGTCTGCCTGTGCAATTTTGAGGTACATAAAATCAGCATTCTTGTTTCACTGCCAAAGTTGTCTCCCTTAGTAGATGATAATTGATGAGTGTAAATTTGTAACAATTATTTTTTAGAACTCAACGTTTAAGTACTTATTTAATACTTTTTGCAAGGGGGCAGCTCTTATTTTTTGGAGCAACATTTCATATTTTTAGTACATGGCAAAACCAAAATGAAGCAATTACATCACCAAATCAATGTTTATAAGGTATAGCAAAAAAAAAAATTAAAGACAAAATATCAAAACCAAACAACAAACAACTAAGTGAGAGACCCTTACCTGACATGAGGATGTGCTGGGATTGTATGAGACTGAGAGGGAGAGTGAGAGAGGAAGACAA
>NW_027069581.1:690805-730709 GCF_002906115.3 Quercus suber
TATATATCTATATATATATATATATATCTATATGTTTTTGCTACCACCAATCAAAGGGAGAGCATATGAGATATAAAAAAAAAAAATTGGATTAAGCAAGTTACAATTCATGGGCAATACAGTTGCCCTATGACCTACATACCAAACACATTTAACCACTACATAAGGCACACAAATAAAAACGCCATTCCCAGCTATCATTTTCACTTGCCAAAGTACTATCATTTTCGACATTATAGGCAACGTTGCACAACACAACTAATGTAAGACTACAATGGATAACAAATAGTTAATTACAACAACATTCAGCCATAAACAAAATAACAACTAAGTCGATACAACATAGTCTACATAGTCGCCTAGCACTTGTCCATACTGAAGATAACCAGAAGGCCCACGTACAATGCCACCTAAATCGAGTCTCCGGTCGCCTGACAAACATTGTTGTACGGTCGTTAGTTCCCAAATGCGAAGAGCCAAAACCAAATGAAATTCTAAGCATTTTATATAAAAATAGTGACAACACTTGCCTAGTTTGTAACAGTACCACTTGTCGAAGCCCCATGGGAACCGCTTGTCAAAGCCCCACGTGAATTAGGCAACTTCTGCGGTTATGCCCCTCTTCATGACACACTCCGCATCGCTGCCTCGGTTGAATCTCCCTCAAGTCCGGATCTTCCCTCTGGCTTCCCCGTTCTCGCCGTACCCCATCCATTTCATTCCTTAATCTTGATTTCACAGGACGACCTTTGGCTCGCAAAGCTGTGGGTCAGGCACCCACCGTGGTCCGCGAACGTCCCTCCACAATGACTCTGACATGGCACCACAAAATGATGTGCATATGTGTCAATGGCGTTCTTCAAATGTAACAAGGGTCAATATAGCTTGTGGCATTGAGGTGCAGACCTTGAAGAACTTTAATTGCATGTGAACAAGGGATCTTAATGTTTTGCCACTTTCCACAACCACATGTTCTAGCAAATATGCGCACCTCATGACTGTGGTTTCCCCCTCCACCTCTATGGTCGTTGTACGGGGTAACCACTTGATATACCCCAAGTTCATGATTAAAATTCCTCACAATGTGTCCAAAAATTTTCTGCTCATTTTGGTATAGATCCCCATTGCGTAATCACTCCACACCTTACCTTGAGAGAGATTAGAAGTAATTAGTTTATTTCGATCGTGGAAATATGCAACAACTTTGCACCAAATGAACTCAACCATTGCAGCAATGGGCAAACCGCGGGCACCTTTAAGTACCCCATTAAAGCACTCAGAGATATTGGTTGTCATTGCCCCATAACGTCTTCCAACATCATGTGACTGGTCCATTTGTCCAAATCCAAACTCACTAGATATGTATATGGCATATAGCGTGTAATATTGGGATCATCAGGTCTTACACCCCTCAACATATTAATCTCGGCATCCTTAATGGTTTGCATTATGGATCAAATTTAGCTTCATTAGTCACATATCCAGCTTTCAAGGCCAATGCCTTTAGAGTCGGGTCATCAAAGTGCGTGTTGAAGTTGCTAGCAACATGTCGAAGGCAATATGGTGAAATACCCGTTCTCTTCCGTCCTGACCTTAGGCCACTCTCGAATGGCGCATTTGATACCTTTATGTCGGTCAGAAATAATGCAAATGCCATCGGCAGGTATGACATGCTCTATCGAAGTCCTGAGACACTCTAAAAACCATCCCCAACTAGCCCCTGACTCCTTGTCCACAACAGCAAAGGCGAGAGGCAAAACCTTTTGGTTAGCATCGGTTGCCATTGCAATCATCAACACCCCTCGATATTTACCATACAAATGAGTCCCATCAATACTGATCACCGGCCTGCAATATCTGAATGCAGCAATGCATGGAGCAAATGCCCAAAATACATAGCGCAGTAACGTAGTATCATCTATGCCCCTAGGTATGGTGTAATAGCTGTACTGGGTACCCGAATCTTGATCCAAGTATGCCAACAACAACTTTCGCAACCTTTGGTAAGACTCCTTCCAATCCCCGTATATCTTAGCAATGCCTTTTGTTTTGCGTCCCATACCTTATAGTAAGAAAGTTCATGCTTATACTTAGTATGTATGATCCCCCAGAGCTCATCAATAGGAGCAGTGTGCTTTTGTCGCAATCTTCCCACAATTTCTGATGCAACAAAATTAGAATCCATCATTTTACCGTCTCTTCGCCGGCCAAAGGGTAGACAACTATGTGGACCCACATAAGACGTGACCATCCACAGACCATTAAGTTTATCCTTCTTGAATGCCCCAACGTACCACTTACAGTTAGTGTCAATGCATGCGCGCACAATTTAGTTGTGGTCGACCTCCGGATAATAAAATTTCTATTATCACTTGCTGCTGTGAAAGTGAAAGTGAACACAATGCAAACTAAAATCTCACTAGCTGATGGATCAATAGTGAAGGTGCCAGTGAGACATGACCCAATGTTACAAAACGTGAGAATAGTGACTAGAATAGTGTCAGTGTGCCCAGTGGTGAGACATGACTAAATACTGAAGACGTCAGTGTGGTCAGTGTGCCCAGTGGTGAGACGTGACTAGAAATGACCGTTGGTACTCAGTCAAAAATCGAGTTTGTAAGACTCGGTTTTCCTTTTAGCAAACCGAGTCTGTAAGACTCGAGTTCAATACGTGGAACTCGAGTTTTTAAGACTCGAATTCCACGTCCACTCCACCTGGCAATGTTGCCAACTCATATCATAAAAACCGAGCTTGAAAGACTCGATTTAGAAGGCCAAAATCGAGTCTATAAGACTCGAGATGCTACTATGCTATATAGTTTCCCAACCGGGCCAACTAACTAGATAGTTAGAAAAAAAAAATTAGTTTACTATTTTCCCCCTTCAGGCAGTGATTGAAGTCTTGCAAGTTTGCGTAGGACCCTCCCTCCATTTTGTGGGGCCTTTATCTTGACCTGGCCACATTTTTTTTTTTTTGGGCTGCCTGCCAAATGTGCAACGAATGTTAGACAATATTTATTAGACAATGTCCTTCCGTAGTCTTTCCCAGAAAAAAAACTTTCTCATTCAAGGTCCAGGACCATAGACTTTATTTAATAGATTGACAATTTTTATTTTTTTTTTTTGAGAAGGACAATATTGTTTTAATTTAAATGAATTGGGGAATTCTAAATATAAATAAAGTATGCATTATGATGAAATCGTGTTTAGCAACCTAAATATCCAACAAGAATAAGACAAGTTTATCTAATCTATCATACAATATTTAAATCGCTAAGTTTTTTATTGATTTTTATTTGCTCTCACGCGCCACTAATATTACATTTTCATCTATCAAGTTATTAATAACAATTTATTCCTTGATAGTGGCAATTTTTTTTTCCCTGTGGATCTAGACTTATTTTAATTGTATTCTTTTTTAATAACACAAGTGATTAAGGAGAATGCTTCATAAAACCAAAGTCATTAGTTTGAACTCTGAATCTCTCTTTTTTCCTACCCTTAAACCATAACACATTAAATAGTCAACCAAAGCTTTCCTTCCATTACAAAAAATTATTATAAGCTCATTATATTATACTAGAAGTTTTTTATTAAACGGTTATGTAGCCTTTGACTTCTCATTAATGAGTTTTCCAAGTAAGAAAAAAAACATCTTACTTATGGATTGTCTTAGATATCTACTAATTGATGTTTGTTTGTACTCATAAATTTTAATTGAAGGGTTCTTTAAATTTGCACAACCAAGAAATAAAAAATAAAAATTGAGGCTTAAAGTGGAACTTTAAGCCTATTGGTAGTTTAGAGAGTTTGTTATGCTTAAATCTTGACGGCACTTCAAGTAGAGTTTGTTAGTTCCGGTTCCGAGTATAAAATAGGAATAACACTCATTGTAACTTATCTGAGTTTAATACAATTTCCATATATTGAAATTCCTAGAGTATAAAAATTCATGCTTTGAGTTGAATTTTAAAATGAAAGTGTTTATTTTAATTTTAACTTTTACAAAAGAGCTCCATATCTATATATTTCCATTTTATTAAATAAATAAATAAATACTCAAGTACTTTGGAAATAATCCATACTTTCTCATTTTGATTACCCATTAGTTACCACCTGTGCTATGATCCAAGGACAAATTGGTCAATTAACAACAATTAAAAATACACCCCGCCAAATTTTTGGATTTTTTTTTTGGGAGGAAATCCACATTTTGAACTAAAACTCTCACTTTGGCCATTTAAAGGAGAACCCATTTAGACATGAAAATATAAGATCCTATTTAAAAGCTTCTCTCCTTAAAAACCAAACTTGTACCTTTAGCTTATACTAAAAAAAAGTAAAAATACTTGTACGTTGCTCATTTTAATTTAGATTTTTAGACGTGCTCCCCAAAACAAAAGAGTGTGTCTTTCTTGGGGGCAACTTCAAACACGATCTCTAAAAACACCTATTCTTATCTTAATCAAATCATCCTCTAGCTTTAACCAAAACTCTAAATCTCAAAATCCTAAAAAACATAGTAATAATACAAAATTTTTCTCCATCCAATGATATGATAAGCCAAGAATAATAGGTATATACTATAAGGATAGCGACGCGGTATAGCCAAGTCAAATCATAGATATCATGTCCCTGCTTTGGGAGAATGTATTTTGCCATCTTTAATGAGATGACTCTAATAAAGGAGGGGTGATTATAAGAGAGCTATTTTTTTTTTTAAAGAAAAATATTTTAGAGATGATAATAAAATATGTACAAATAAATAAATTATAAATAAGGTATATAGAAATTCTTTTCCATATAATTAAAATGTTATTAAATAAGAAATATATATACTCAAGATATGTTAGGGGTGGAGTGACCAAAATATATATATATATATATATATATCTTGTCAGAGAAAATCAAACCCATAAAAAAATGTTATTTTTATGGAATAATTAATGTTTAGTTTGAAGTAGGGTACTAAGTTTGCAATCCCTTAATATTGATGATTGAAGAGCCACATAAGAAGCCTCATTATTATAGTATGCAAGGCTATGTTTAAAATCCGTTGTAATATTCTGGTATGATCATGTCTTAGCTTTACTTGGCTTTTCCCACCTAAAGTCTTGTGTCCTTTTTGCTTTAACAAAAACAATAATTTCATAATTAGTAGCCAATGGAGAGATTAGGCGTCAATTCATGAAACAAAAGTTGATAATTTGAATATCTCTTTTTTTCATTCTCTTTAAGACCAAAACTTAATTATATTAACGGAAAAAAATTAAAAAATAAAACAAAAAACCTTCGCTTCTCTATAAAAGAAGATTGTCTTATCCAAAGTTCCAAACCATTCAAACTGTCCAATCACTTTCTAATCCTTGTTCTTAGAGCGTAGATTCGAGAAAGCAACATAGACATTTTCTCACTACATCTCTGACACGTTTGCTTAGTATTCTACAAAAAAATATAAAATAAAATAAAATAAAAAGAAGAAGTCTTTTTTACCATCAAAATTTGATTAGACTCAGAAAACTTAATTGAAGTGCTCCTTTTTGTTTTTGTGGGGAAACAAGTGCTCATTAAATTGACACAACCAGAAAGAGAAAAAAGAAAAAAAAGAAGTTCAAGCTTACAGTTTTTTTTTTGATAATAAGTTCAAGCTTATAGTTGGTTGATGCATGACTTGTTTTCTATATGTCCGTCTCATCATTTTTTGGAAAATATCCTTACAAAAAAAAAAAAAATAGATATGGAATTTGAGGCTTTGAGCATTTCATTAATTGATGGTTTATTTAATTTTTTTTTATTGGATAAATTTAACTGTTTAAGATTCATATATATTTAAAATCCAAAAAATCAATAAGGGAGTCTTCCAATTTGCATAAAGTAAACAAAGATAATTGGTCTTATAATAAATTAACAATATAAAAGGAAGTATCGAATTTGCTATTAGAGTCTCTCTCCTCTTCCCCCTAATTTGGCATCTCTAGAACATTACACCCATAAATTCAAATTTTAATAATATTTAGTCCAAAGGCTCATAAAATTCAAAGAAAAATAACTAGAACTTTGAGTCTCTTATTCGAATACCCAAATTAAATCAAATGTCTCTTAATCATAGTGGGGTTGCTATGCTGCCACCATTGTGATCAAAATCAAAATATAATTATACAAAAAGATAATTCTAAAATCATGGTTGTTCAAATAATGCTAATTCAATTTTTAATACTTTTTTTGTATAAAAAATTACAAATTTATAATCCAAAGACTAAACTCTAAGTTCGTTTTATTTTTTGTCCAGGGTCTTTCTTAGCCGGGCAAAACTGTTTGACTTTGAAAAATTGTTTCCTAGTACAAATTTCTTCTGTTCACACTAACGTTGGGATAAAGATAAAACTCATGTCGGTGTGGCTCTAGAATCTTGACAAACAATGAGAAGAAATCAATATTCATTTAATGGGAATATAGGACATCAAAATCTAATACCGTATGCATTGGGTTTTCTTTCTTGGCAGATGGGTGAAGTTTCAGTGGTTGAACTGAAAGTCTAGATAAGTGAGTCCCCAAGTCAAAGAAAAAAAAAGTCAGTTAAAATGAACTTTAGCACAGTATGCCATTTGTAATAAGTCCCAGAAGAGTTGGTTCCGCGAAATACCTCCATTGCTAAAGAATACATTGCAATCCAAAATTTTACAAGTGAATAAAATTTCTATCTTTCTCTTTAAAAAAAGAAAAATCATCATAGTGCCTACACTGTTTCAACAGTATGTCTTGTGTGTGTGCAGTTATATGCAATAGTTTGTGTGAAATGAACACTACTCATTGAAGTCACAATTTCAACACAAAATATATGTGTATGGTTGTGTACAACCGGTGTAAAATAAATATTGGTTATTGGACATACACTTTGAAGTCATGATTTCAATGCAAAGTGTGTGTATAATTGTGTGCAACAGTTTGTGTGAAATAAACGTTACTCATTGAAGTCACGATTTTAATGCTTGTCTCTTAGCATATAAAATTTGTCAAGTGAAAAATATTCAAATATTACAATAAATTCATTCAGCAAAAAAAAAATATTACAATAAATTCCTGTTCCATGTTCGTAGAGTATACTTCATAACACGCAATAAGCATTTTCTCTGCAACACATCAACCAAAGAGTAAGACTGATCTTTTGCGTGCTATATGTCCTTCTCAGTGCCCAGTCCCACATACCTGCCGTGAAGAGAATAGTGTCAAGGCTTAGTAGATGGCCAACAAGTCAACAAGTCAATGAAGTGGTATATGTTCTGGGAAAAAAAAAAGCTAGTCTCCCAAGTCATCCACTATAAAAAGTTGTGTTTATTTGTTTATAGTTGAAAAAATGTTTAATACTTTTTTTTGGTAAAAAAAACAAAAAGAAAAAGTTTATTAATAACAAAAAAGGTTGTACTTTAAAAGTCTTCTGCCATTAAAAAGCAAGTCTTTCTTTTTAGACCTAATAAGTGCATGAGTAATGTATTCGTATTAATCTTCTGTCTTCCTCTATAAAAGTAAAACAAGTTTATCTTAGCTAGCCAGAACATTCAAACTTTGCAATCAACTTCTGATCCTTGCTTTTATTAGTGAAGATTCCAAAAAGCAATATAAACATTTTCTCACAGCACGTCTAACACGTTTGCTTAGTCTTCCACTACAAACAAAAAAAAAAAAAACAACAAGTCTTCCACTAACAACAGGGTAAAATTTATAAGCCACCCTCATGTGCACAAGCAGAATATAACAATAGCATATTTGTTATTATGTATTGATCTATTAGGGATTTGTTTACACGTTAATAAGTCATTTTGTAATTTTTTTAAAAAATTCCAAATTCCATTTACGAGTCACATAAAAGATCTTAGTAGTTAGATAAACTCAAGTACACCTCATGCAAATTACGATAATCTAGTTAATATGGACTTGTAATATTTTAAAAAACTATATTATGAACTTATATGCACTTGAAATTCGGAGTTTAACTTAAAAATAATATTAAACTTTGAAATTTATAATATAATTATTTTATATTTTATTATTTATACACAAATTTTATTTGTAAAGAATAATTATTACTGTGGGGGGAAAAGTCCAACCTTACGTAGTGGGCCTAGAGCCCAATGTAAAGGTTACTATATGTTCGAACAGGCTAAAATTGTTGAAGAGTACTTTGCATGAAAGAAAGGTACTTGGGAGTGAAAAAGATCCATCCGAAGAGAGTACCATCGTTCCAAAGAGATCATTCTTCTCGGATATAAAGATTGTCGGTCATATAAATATCTGGGGGGTTCGAATGAGCTTACTAATGACTTCATCAGTCTGGATAAGTTTTAGACACGCTTGGAGATAAGAAGAATGGAAAAATATCTAAAAAGAAAAGCTGTCACCACCGTATTAAATGCACTGCAACAACTTTTCTGGTCGCATTTATGAGGAGAAGACCCCTGAACAGTGTAACCTCAGCTACCGCCACTCACAAAAAGCTAAAGAAGATACATGACATGACATACACTCAAGTAGGTACCCAGATGAAGAACAAGTGGATGATGGGGATGATGGGGAAGGATATTATATAAAGAAGAAAGGCTCCTGAGGGAGAGGAGGAGAAAGAAAAAAAAAGAGAGACTTCATTGTAGCCCTAAGACCTGTAATCACTACTCATTTTATCATAAACCTCTTCGGACTTCAGTTTACTTAGTCTTTGCGTGTATTTTTCTATTGGTTCATACTTGGAGGTTGTAACCAATTGTTGTTAATTCCATAATCAACCTAGCTCTATCACCCATGCTCTACAAATTTATTGTTTCGGGCTTGGACCACAAATCCTAACCCCACAATTACATTAGAAATTTGTGCTTTATCATTTTTTATCAAGTCAAAGGCAGCAATAATTAATATTCTTTTTATTAAATTTGTGCTTTTTTATTTATCCTTTTTTCATCCTTTATTTTTCTTTTGTAGGTTTTGAGTCTTAAAAGACATTGACATAATATGAATGATTTTATTTTTCTTTTATAAATGAAGTTTGCATGTAAAAGAAATAATAATCCAATAGTTATTATATAAATTATAAAGAAATACATAAAAGAAAATTCATGAAACAGAAGAAGAACATAATAGGAAAAAAAATTAAGACGGAAAAAAAAAAAGAAATTTATCCTTGAGTTCTATTCCTCAAAATTTTGGCATGTAGGCATATCATTCATTGGGTGTGTTGAACTAAATAAAATACAGCTTCAAAATGCAAGAGCACAATAATAAATTTATTATCAAGCTGGTCTTTTTTTATTATTTATTATTTATTTTTTTTAATTTTAAATTCTTTCCAACTAAAAGCTTGTCTTTCGGCATATAAAATAGGTGTAGTTTTTTTTTTGAGAAACAAATTTGTCTAGTTGAATACATTCACATCCTTCAATCAATCCTTCTTCCATCTTTGTAGAGTATAGTTCAGAAAAAGGCAATATTGAAATTTTCTCACGAAACATCAACATGTTTTCCAAAAAAGAAGTCTTCCACTATCAAAAGCTAGTCTACTAAAGTCTCTCACTATAATTTTTTTTCTTAATAAAAAAAGGTTTTTAATTTTTTTTAATTTTAGCTAAGTAAATTGATTGGGAGTGTGCTTCATGAAACAAAACTAGTGACTTCAAATCTCTCTTTGTCCCTTCTCTCCACTATGAAAAAGAAAAAAAAAAGTTTATCTTATCAAAAGCATTCAAAACTTCCAATCAATTCGTGATCCACGTTCCTAAGGTTTAGATTAGAGAAAGCAATATGTTATTTTCTCACAGCACATCAACCCATTTGCTTAGTCTTCCACTACAAATAAAGAAGTCTTCCACCGTCAAAAAGCTTATGCTTTAAAAGTATTCCACCATAATAAGAAAAAAAGAAAAAAAAGTCTTTCTCCTTTAAAGATAATAATTGCATGAGTAATGTTATAAACATAACAATTTTAAACAAAGTTCGACAATAAATTTAGTTGTAGCCTAAGATTACAACTCTACTCAATATTTTTTTATTAGATGTGAATTTTGACAAATCCACTATCGGATTACATTTTTTTTCTTATATCCTCTATATTTACAAAATTTCAATAAAACCAAAGATTAATAGCTATCATCAATCAAATGTTTCATTTTAAATTTTTATAGTCTAAAATTATACATGAAAAATAAGTTTATGAATCAAATATATAGTAAATAACATCTAATAGACATGAAATTTGACGTGTATATTAAGAACATAAAGAATATGCAATTGAATGATTGGATTTTTAAAATATGTAGTCATATTAATTTTTTTTAGTAGAAGGCTATAATTAAGTTTGTACCCTTAGATTACAACTAAGTTTTTGCCAAACTTTGTCCATATTTAGATTGATAGATTTTTTTTTATTGATTTTGTATCTGATCCCACCACTAATATCACATTTTTATTTATCAAATTATTAATAACAATTTGTCTCCTCGATAGTGATTATTTTATGTTAAATATGTGACAAAAAACTAAAAGCTAACTTATTTTTTTTTTTAAAAGAAAATAACTGAAAATAAGATTAATTAAAAAAAAAAAAAAAAGCTGAGACAAAAGGCAAAACTCATTAGTAAAAAGCTAACTTATTTTTTTTTTTAAAAGAAAATAACTGAAAATAAGATTAATTAAAAAAAAAAAAAAAAGCTGAGACAAAAGGCAAAACTCATTAGTTTGAGTCTCTTTTGTCACATCCCTTGAGACTAGAATGTATTCATACGAAGGAGTGATTGGAATAGGTACGAAACAACCAAATCCATGAGATGTAACAATAGAGAAAAATTATACGTTAAAGAAAAATAATCACACACGAAACAGTATTTACGTGGCGACAATTTGCCTACGTCCATGGAGTTGCAGGAATTTCACTATTCTTAGAAAAAAATACAAAATGCGGCAGTACAGTTTTCTCTTAAAAACAACGTCAAACAGTGGGAGATTAAGCCTCAGAAAATCTCCCATTAAAATATGTAACAATATTATTTCAAGTCAAGTCATAATCCGGATCAAACACAACTAGGTTCCACAAAGCCAACGTAGGGAGATTAAAAAAAAAAACAAAAAAATAAAAAATAAAAGCTTTTCTTTGACCTTCCGCTATAAAGCAAGTTTATCTTAGCTAGCCAGAGCATTCAAACTTTCCAATCAACTTTTGATCCTTGTTTTTATTAGAGTGTAGATTCCAAAAAGCAATATAAACATTTTCTCACAGCACGTCTAACACGTTTGCTTAGTTTTCCACTACAAACAAAAAAGAAGAACAACAAGTCTTCCACTAACAACAGGGTAAAATTTATAAGCCACTCTCATGTGCACATGCAAAATATAACAATAGCATATTTGTTATTATGTATTGATCTATTAGGGATTTGTTTACACATTAATAAGTCATTTTGTAATTTTTTTTAAAAAAATTCAAAATTCCATTTACGAGTCACATAAAAGATCTTATTAGTTAGATAAACTCAAGTACAGCTCATGCAAATTACCATAATCTAGTTAATATGGACTTGTAATATTTTAAAAAACTAGATTATGAACTTATATGCACTTGAAATTTGGAGTTTAACTTAAAAATAATATTAAACTTTGAAATTTATAATATAATTATTTTATATTTTATTATTTATACACAAATTTTATTTGTAAAGAATAATTATTACATTAGAAATTTGTGCTTTATCATTTTTTATCAAGTCAAAGGCAGCAATAATTAATATTCTTTTTATTAAATTTGTGCTTTTTTATTTATCCTTTTTTCATCCTTTGTTTTTCTTTTGTAGGTTTTGAGTCTTAAAAGACATTGACATAATATTAATGATTTTATTTTTCTTTTATAAATGAAGTTTGCATGTAAAAGAAATAATAATCCAATAGTTATTATATAAATTATAAAGAATTACATAAAAGAAAATTCATGAAACAGAAGAAGAACATAATAGGAAAAAAAAATTAAGCCGGGAACAAAAAGAAATTTATCCTCGAGTTCTATTCCTCAAAATCTTGGCATGTAGGCATATCATTCATGCAAGAGCACAATAATAAATTTATTATGAAGCTGGTCTCTTTTTTATTATTTATTATTTATTTATTTTATTTTAAATTCTTTCCAACTAAAAGCTTGTCTTTCGGCATATAAAATAGGTGTAGTTTTTTTGAGAAACAAATTTGTCTAGTTGAATACATTCACATCCTTCAATCAATCATTCTTCCATCTTTGTAGAGTACAGTTCAGAAAAAGGCAATATTAAAAATTTCTCGCAAAACATCATGATGTTTTCCAAAAAAGAAGTCTTCCACTATCAAGAGCTAGTCTCCTAAAGTCTTCCACTATAATTTTTTTTTTCCTTAATAAAAAGAGTTTTTTTAATTTTAGCTAACTAAATTGATTGGAAGCGTGCTACATGAAACAAAATTAGTGACTTCAAATCTCTCTTTTTCCCTTCTCTTGACTATAGTGTGGATTTGTTGGGTTGTTATTTTATTCATTTAAATGGGGCCAGTTTAAAAATCTGATGGGCTTTATTGCCTATTAGGCTGAATTTACTGAGGATTTGATTTTGGATTTAATTCATTGGGCCATTTATATTAAGGGTTGGTATTTTTCGATTGTAGCCTTTTGCTAAATGAAGATAAGCTGGTGTAAAGTTTTAGTGTGTGGGCTTGAGTGTCGGATTGGGCCTAGGTTAATGGGTTGGCTGGACTTGAGGTTGTATGTTGACTGAATTTCATTGGTTTTGTTCAAGTTGGCATATTTTTGGTGGGATGTTGCCACTCAATTCATTGGATATTAATTGAAGACCCATTGCTATTATACCACGCAGTTTGTTATATTTCCTAAAAATTCATTTACTGTTAAATCAATTAGATTCAAGTCTTTGTAGTTCTGCAATGGTTGAGGTATGTCCCCAAAAAAGCAAATTGTTGTGCAAATACAATGATACTTAAGTTGATCAAAACATAAGATTGGTCCTTATATAAATCTTGACCTGGAAATGTCTAGATAATGATAGTCACGTATTGAAGCCCAGATAACCTAGCATGCTTGCTGATGATGACCCCAGAAAAAGTATGAATCTAATGTTAACATTGCTTCATACAATCTATTTAAAATATTGAAAACCAATAATAATGAATAAACTCCCATCAAAATACATACAACACAACATCAAACATTTACTCATCTTTTCCTTTCCTCATTTTTCTCGGTGACCTAACATATGGTTTGTGTTATATCCTACACTATCAGGTTCAATTCAACAAGGTTAAATTTTCACTGGAACAAGACAATATTTTAAATATATATGAATTAAGATTAAAAAAAGAAGAGAACCCTATAGACTATATTGGCTATGCTTGTTCCAAAAATTTTTGGGGAAACAAACAAGGCATAGACTGTTGACCGTTTTGGAAGAAGATTTGGAAGGGAGTGAGTTAACCTATGGAATAAAAAGATAGAGATCCGCCATGTAGTCTTCTTCTTCTTCTGGTTCCTCAGCTCAATTGGTGTCGGCTTGGCTCAATTCCCCCATGGTTGAGAGTTTGGCTGCAGTAAGGCTTTGAGTCTGAGGACTAAGTAAATGGGCCAATACTGGGCTTTAGAAAAAATCATTGAACCCAAAGAGACTCATGCTTTTAAGTAGCCCAAGTTAGTAATCCGAATAAAGGACAAAATAGATATACCCTGAGTAATTTCACTGAAAAGATTGTTTACTGAGAGATCAGGAAATTCCAACAATATCATGTTCCCTTCTTTTTCTAGTATCTTTCCCATCAAATGAATTTGAGATAAGTTGAAGAAATGCAACCCAATAAGACCTCAGTATTAACTGATTCATTCAAGTTACTCGAAAGGTTTATGATAGTTAAAATATCGAATAATAGAAGACTCATGGAAAGTACTAGAGAAAAATAAGTAATGATAAGGTTCAAGTTCATTTCAACACACTGGCAAATGTCCTGCGGCTATTATTGGCAAATATCCAAATAGCAGAGGAGAAGCAAGTTTCCATAGTTTTGGAAGAGTATCTTCAACAAATTTGTTGAATTTTTAGCTAAGAGCCATTGGAGGTCTGGTGCTGTCATTTCACCCATCTAGGGTGGTACAAATCTCTAATCCCTGCAAATCTATTCCAGTTTGAAGCAAGGAGTCCACAATGTGTTCAATTTTGCAGTGAAAAAGGTATAATTCTGAAAAAGCTATTGTTGTTCAAGCACAACGGTTCAAGCTTATATTAGGAAGCCAATGAGTTGGGAATTTCAAGTTTTTTGTTCCCAATTTTATATGGGTCAAAGATAGTAAATGTGCCTAGTAATGATTAAGTTCTCCTGATTGAGGTTTATCTTATATATTAAGAACTATCAAGGCACTCTCTATTTGTGTTTTGGAACAAAATGAGGATATTGTTCTGGAAAAGTGATTTGAGTGCAACATTCAAAATTGTGGCATTTGGATATAACCATTATGGTAGCTGACCCTTGAAGCAATTAAATTTTAATCAACAACTTCAAAATTTAGCCATACCTTGGATACATTGCAATCACATTTGTTGATCAATTTAATTTTTTGAAAAGTAATAAATTTATTGATATCAAAAAGGGGAACACCCTAGTACATAGGGAGCGTACAAGGGGTCCAAATGATCAATTTAATGTACATATCCAATTTCCAGAACTGTCTAAAATTCTTATTTATGAGAGGTCTCACTGTTTAAGATTTTTGGGTTTGTAACCAAGTAGGAAATTGTGGACTGATCTAACAAGAACTCACTTTGAAAAAATTAAGTTCAAAAGTAGTCCCACCGGGGCTGACATTCATGACAACAGAGTTTGAAGACAAAGTCTAAATTTTTTTTTTTTTTTTTTGAGACTTCACCAAAATGCATTTCAGACACATTGTCCTCCAAGAAACTCTGTGCAATATTTTAACTCCTTCGAAGTATGAAAGTAGAACTCAGCTTTCTAGTTTATCTAGTGTGGTTCCCCCATTCAATTGATTCAATTTAAGATGTAATGTCCACAAGGTTAACAATTTTCCAAGAGATTTTGAGATGGGACCATCGAAGAAGTTATCATATATACAAAGAAAGATATGCAAGATGCCTAAATTGGTCTGAGAAATCTAGGATTTTCCCTCTAAGCTGACTACTGGACAAAAACATGTTAAGGTTCCAAAAATCAAGTTTGGTACTCCATACCTGGCCTTGTAGATTATTGGAGCCTAAGGAAAGGTTTGAAAGTTTATTACCAATTGCTTTTTTGCCATTAAATGATTCATAGAAAGATTAAGTGGGATGTAAAATTGACATTTTTAGGGACCAATGCGTGTCATGAAGTTGGCTTTGAGGCAACCATATTGCTGAAAGAGAAGGGAGCTAATTCATTAGCTGAAGCAAATTTTTGTTCCCCTTTGAAGGTTGACGCCACTCGTGCAAAAATATTGACGGAAGAAAGATGAGAAACCCACCATAGAGCATTCATACAAAGATCATTTCCCTGCAGATTACAAAAATAAATCTCTGATAGATGTCTAAGCTGCTGACAAATGAAACTCCAAATCCTACAAAAGAGAGATCGAGATGTGTCTCTTCCAAGTAACCAAAATAGCTTGGAATACCCTTACTAGTAGAATTATTAAACTTAACTATTTTAGTAGTTCTAGCTAGAGTAATGAAGGATTAATCCTGCCACCCAATGGCAATCTATATCAGCAGAATTTGAAATTGTTTGGTGGGGCTCGACCCAACTTTCCACTTATATTGTCACATTAGAATCCAGAAATTTTCTTGAACAGACTAAGTCGATAACCCATTTGAAGGATTTTTAAGCGCTTTATAAAGGGATTGTTTCTCTTTCTCATTGCAAGTTACACTGGAGCTCCTTTGCATAAGATGGAATACTAGGGTATTAAAAGGAAAACAAAAGCAAGAGAAGCACAAGAAATTATGAAAGATATAGACATGATGAAGCAATAATTAAGGAAGAATTTCGGTCAAAGGAAACTTAAAACGTTCATAGCAGGCCACAAAACAAGCATGTAGTTAAATAGGCTTTTCACCAAAACTAGTCATTGATGCTTAGGTAACAAATAATGTTTATGCCTTTGTCCATTTCTCCAGTAATTAACCATTGTGATTATTTAAATATCACCTTTGAAGGAACTGTTTACCACCAGCAAATAAACATCATAATTTTCATGTATGCCAAGGTCATAATTCCCTTAAGACTTGTAAATAGGATCTTCAAAGTTCACTAAATACAAAGTTTCTTTCAGGTGGGACAAAGTATTCCACAGTACGATATTGAATTCGACTTCCAAGTTGCAAGTTTCATGTTCTTCTTTATTGGTCCAAAATAGATTGTAAGACAAGCTTTCATATTACATAGGCCTTCAGCCCAAACAAATCTTACTAGGTTTCTGCTGAGTGCTTCTTGGTCATGTCCCCCTTCTTATAGATTTGAGATGCTTGTTCTGAATTCGGAATTAAGAAACTGCATACCAGTAGCAAATAAATGTATAGGAACATGATATCAAATTTCATTTAGACCAAGGTGCAGTAGCTTTTGCAAAAATAATGAAGGAAGCAACATTGCCTAACCAGGTGATGCGCTCACCATCACTGTCTTTATTAATTAAGCACAACCTTTGATTCCCGAAACATCATCTTTTTAGCCGAATGGGAACATATTCATCAAAAAAAAAAAAAAAAAAAAGCAAAACTGATTAGCTAAGTATAACAAAACAAATCTTACCAGCTCTCAGCTGAGTGCTTCTTGGTCATGTCCCCCTTCCTATAGATTTGAGATGCTTGCTCTGACTTTTGAATTAAGAAACTGCATACCAGTAGCAAATAAATGTATAGGAACATGGAAACATGGTATCAAATTTCATTTAGACCAAGGTGCATTAGCTTTTGCAAAAAAAATGAAGGAAGCAACATTGCCTAACCAGGGGATGGGCTCACCATCACTGTCTTGATTAATTAAGCACAACCTTCGATTCCCTAAACATCATCTTTTTAGCCGAATGAGAACATATTCATCATAAAAAAAATTAAAGCAATATTGATTAGCTAAGTATAACCTTTTGTTTCCTAAATATCCTTTTTTAATTTATTTTAAAAGTTAATGAGATTTATTCATTAGAAACAAATACATTGCAAACAAGACTAGCATACTACCAAAAAAGAACCAAAATAATACAAAGAGCCCTATCAACAATAAGGATAAAACACTATAGATTACAGGACAACATATCATCAAAAGCAAACAGAAGATAGAAAAATACAAAGGTTAAGAACTAGAATCAAATACAGTCATAGGGATATTTCAAAAAGAGCACAACCTTTGTTTCTGGCAGACTTCACAATATGCCTGCTTGATGCCAGTCCATCTAACCTTTACAACAATAATCCTGGATGTAGTTTTTTCATCTTTAAGTTGTTCTCAAGCCATTGAGAGTTTTCTCCATCTAAGTTGGATATATAAGAGCAATCCAAGAAACTTCAAAAATGATAACAACAAAGCTTTTCTGCCTTTTAGGATCCTATTGCCCAAGCTAACTATGCACCCCAAGTATGAGGTCTTCTAGGAATGGAACAAAGCCTATTAATTAGAATACCTGGTAAGCTTGAATTGCTAAACTTTTGGTGTAGTAAATCTAATAGCATTTCATGTTGTCCCCCACATTCAGATTTTCCTGATTTTGTAGTTCTAAATTGACATTTTCTGCTACATTGTGATCGATGTTTGCCTCAAAAAACTTTCCCTGAATATGAATTAAAGCCGCAAGATTTACTCATCTAGACCCATTTGATACTGAAATTTTAAAGTTCTTATTCGAATTAACAGGAGAATTGTACAGAAAATTTTCACACAGACATGAATCTCTTTAACATTATGGACTATAGAGAGAGAGAAATCAAATTGGATTGCCTTTGGCAAGATATAGTCATATAGATTACCACTTTTAACAGATGAGTGCTTGTATGAGCTGAAAATTGATTTTAAACTATCAAATTGGATTGCCTTGGACATTTATAGGAAGAAGAAACATAGTATTCCTATATATATATATATATATTCTATCTGTCATCAAAGTAAATGATTTCTTTTAGAAATTAGGTAAAGCAGATCTAGAAAATAGTCATAGGATTGTGCCACTTGTCCCAAAATCATTTCTGTTCCAGGAGAACATTTTAACAAAATAAACAGCAGGTAGTATTTTCATCATCACTTTGGGTAAGCTTGCAAGTCCACTTAGTTGTGATGCAATCTGGTGATGATAATATGCTTTGTTAGTATACTACAATAAAAGCTGATATGCATTTCTTGATATTGTTGTCCTATTTTAACAAATAAATCCTATCATCTTTATTGTAAATCCATGATGATATCTGTTAGTCAAATGCGGCATTTGGAATGGCTGTGTGATGAATGTAAACTGAAATTCTTGGAGCTAAAAGTAAAGAGGAACCACTGGTTCATTAGTTTCAAAATTGAGAATCAAGAAGAGGTGGTGGAGAAACTTGGAAGCCTAGATGAAACCTGAGGACTTTGTAGAGTCTCTGCCTGCCAATGGCTGCTGCCCATGATTTGTATTTCATCACTGATGAGAATTTCCAAAAAGCAAGATTTTTTTCATTGCATGGTAATTCTACTTTTCCTCAAGTAAGGCTATATGCATGCTTAAAGACTAATGTTTCTCCTTTGGAATACTGTGCACATAAATTCTGACAAAAAATCATATCAAATTTTGCTTCCGAAGTAATGTAACTACTCTCAAAATGTTAATGACACATTAGAACTAGAAATTGGATGTCAAACTAGATTTGGCTTCCAGGCTGAACGCTTCTCCTCTTTGAAACCCAAATTTGTGTGGGTTTTAAAGTAGAGTACAGGCCACTTGGAAAAGCACCAAATCTGTGTTTTAATGGAAAGAACTAGGTACCAAGGATCCATACATCCATTGACTGGAAAAAGGGGAAAAAAAAAGCAGCCCATATTAAGAAATAGATTAATAAATCTAGTTGTTTACAGACTTGCTTAAAACTGGAAAGATATAAACAACTAACCTAGTGTTCAGTTCTTTTTAGAGCAAAGTGAAATGACATACCACTCCGTACATAAATAGTTCGTAGAGATTATAGGCAGAAATCATAATCCCAAGCAATTCCAAACTAATATTTGTGGCCACTTGGAGCACAGAGCACATGAACCTGAGCTGCCTTCAGAAGCACACACAAGGACCTGCAATAATCAACTGTATTCCCACAGAGTAAGCTTCTAGCAAGTTACATGCGCACCATAGTACAATACTTTATGATACAAATGTGCAAGAAATACATGTCACAGTGCCAACTCTGTTTCCTTCAGTAGCATTGTGTTCTCAAACAGATTCAAAATGAAGTACGCATTTCAAAATGAACCATATTTCGTATGGCAATAATCAACAAAACTATTAAAACTGAAAACATTGGCACCACCTTAGTATGAGCATATTTCTGAAACCAAAATCCCACAAGGTAGAAGGTTAGCTACAAATTAAATCACAATTGGAACGCAGTACCTACAACGTCACCATTAAACAAGACCACACAATTATTAAGGACATAATGTTTAAAGCATACATTGTACAATACATAACCAGGAATTTTCAAAGACAAACCAAATATGCCCCAAAGCAATTTCTCAGAAGAGAACAAATGTATTTAAAAGATTTACTCAACCAGACCCATTTTAATTGTTAATTCGAAAGATTGTGTAGAATATGAGAGAAATCAAACCTGAGCTTTTTCAATTCTCCTTTGAAGCGGTATTTGTCAGATTCCAGTGAGAGAGATTGAGCATCATATTGTTCCAGAGTCATAAAATCATCTGGAATAGGAGGGAAGCTTCCAAGATGGAGTTGATGGACGTGAGCAGTGAGGTTGTGGCAGACAACACCAAGCCAGTGACAGCAATCCCCATCAACAGTCCAAGAGGAGAGCCGATTTGATGGATCAATAAGATGTTGCTTGAAGTTGAGAAGAGCCTGCCTATCGATGCAACGAAGCTCAGAAAGAAGTCCGGTGCAGAAGAAGAAGAAGAAGTTAGGAAGAAAGAGAAAGGCAAGGAAAAGGAAAAGGAATGAAACGGAAGGTCTGAAGGAAGCCTCCATTATGAGATGAGATGAGATGATTAGAATTAGAAGTAGATAGTTGTGAATTCAACAATAATACTAATTTATAGGAGAGTGATGATGAGGAGGGTCTAGTGCAAATCAGTTTCTTTCAGATCTCTCTCTCTCTCTCTCTTTCTGTTTGCTTTTGCCTTTTGTTTTACGGTTAAAATTCTACTCATCATTATCTCCCTCCATTTTTACGTTGATATGGCCACATTATATTATATCATATCAATTAGCTTACCTTTTTTTTTTTTTTTTTTGAAAGGTCAATTAGCTTACCTGCCAATACGGAAATTTCATTGGTCAATGTTAATTGTCATTACTTTACTCTTAACTTTTATAAAAATTCATGAATCATTAAATTGAGTTTTTTTTGGGATGGGTGGGAGCAATAAACTTTAATGGAATTCTATAAAAACAATTGAGAAACTTTTGTTTTTTTTTTTTGATAAAATATATTGAGATTTGAGAAGCATATATAGCATGCTAAATTGTATATTAACTTATCGGGAGTTTAGCTATATTTTACGGCTTTTTTGGCTAAAAAAATATATTATTTTATTATTATGACAAATAATGGTAAAATCTTATGTGAGAATAGCCTCTCTTTATAAACATTATTTTAAGCATTAAAATTTCACATTTTACACTAAAATTTGATTATATCACATTTTGCATTGAAATGGCTTTGAAAACACAACTTGAGTATAAACACATTTTACACTAAAATTGCAAATTTTGAAGTTACAATACAAAACATAATTTTTTTTAAGAGGCTATTTTTCAAAAAAAAAAATTCACATAAAATAATATTATTTTTTCAAAAATCTCTAAATTTTAACTATTGCAAAGAAACTTGGTATAAAAGCTCTAACGATATTGTATTTGTATAAAGAATACTACTACTGGTGTATTCCAAAAAAGTATAGTTATATTATGCATAGTTCGAGCATGATGAACTCAGCTGGAATGGAAAGGGCACAATAATATTATATCATCAAGAAAACTGACAGAATAATTTTGTGTGTGCAAGTGTTTAAATCTTAAAAGTTTTGGGACATTAATCTCTAGAAAAAAGTTTCTTAGAAATGCAGTTTCTTACTAGTACCAAATATATTCCCATTGATGCTTTATTACAAATATTATTATTATTATTATTGATACAAGGGTTAAAGACTTTAATTATTTTAATTAAAATTGAATCAAGGAATTTTTAAGTATAAATATGATACACATTGTGAATTTTAGTTAGTTTAATTGATAAAGTCTCTTATTGTTGAATAAGAGCTTTAGGGTTTAAACCACACCTACACTAAAAACCAATAGGTGTCTTAGCCTATTGATAAAAAATAGTTATTATAGAGCAAATACTATAAGTTGAAATTCAAATGCATGTGTGTCTATACATGTGTGTATATATATATATATATGAATGTTCCAATAGCGTGTAATACACTATGAACGTTTAGACCCCCAATTAACAAATTACCAATTCAAGCTTAATGTCAAACAATGTACATGCGAAAAATGAACACAAGCTAATAACAGAATTGATAAACAATCTAAACCAAATAAAATAACATCCACAACAGAAATTAAATAGCAAAGATTAAGGGAAGAGAGATGTGATGTGCATGAAATATATACAATAAAGTACTCACATATCTACATATTTAACCTTACTTTTATGTTATTTTGTTACTGATTATATAATATTTTTGTGTTATAGGTAACAAGGGCTTTACATGCAAAGTGGGGCTAAGCCAATTAAATTCAAGTCCAATTCGGATTAGGATTCCAGCCTGCATATCAGTTAGTATTTTTGGCATAACTTTCGGCTCAGATATCCAATCGAGATGATTCAAGTTGGGCTGGAAAGTTAACTTAAAGGGCTACAACTTTGTAGTTTACCAAAAGTTTGAATTCTGAATTTAAATGGGCCAAAATCGGTGGTTAAATGAAGCCTAAAAATCTGAAATTTTCTCCAAACGGGAATTCAACTTGTAATAGGATTCCTTAACCTATTTAAAGGCTCTTTAGGGTAAAAAGAAGGGAGGAGAAACCTGAGAGGAAAAGGGGACTGCCGCATAGAAGAATTTGCTTTTGGGAGTCTTTATGAAGAGGAGGATCTGAGGACAAAGGCAAGAGCTTTATATTGATCAACCAATGCAGATGAAAGACATAAGTTTTATTTGTTTTCTTTTCAATTTTATTTTCTAGAGCATTGATGTAGTCTAGCAATGAACACACAATTTATTTTCTGAGTATTTTATTTTTAATATCTCCATGATTGAGTGTTTAATTCTTATTTTTAATACTTACTATTTTTTTTTTACAAATTATTGTTTGATCAATTGAATTACAATGAGACCGAGAGGTGATTTGTAATTTTAGTTCTAGAATTAAACACCATTAGTTGAGCGAAAGTAGAGATGCTTTACCGCAATTAGTGTAATTTTTTTTTAGAAAATTCAAAGTATGTAACGAATCTCCAGTTAATTAAATTCGCATAGAGATATGGAATTGTTAGCTAAAAATATTTTTGATATTATTCGAGAGAAGATATTGAATAGTTAAGGAATTTTTAATCATCAACGGGAGATTATTAGAATTTAATAATTGGGAAAAATAAATTGTGTGAGATTTGTTAGGTGAAATCAACTGCTCTATATCCATTCTTATCATATTTTTACACTGTTAGAGTTTTATGCTTTGTTAATTCTTTTTATTCATAGATTTATTTTTATTAAATAGTTTAATTTAATTTAGATAGTAGAACATTCCATTTGTTTTCGAATTTCCAAATAGTAATTTATTTAGTGAATTTTGGTATTCAATAACATAGTTAATCCCTGTGGGTTCGACATTCGTTTTCTAAAAACACTTTACTACTTGTTACGATTCTATGCACTTGCAGATTATTTTACGCGAACAAGTTTTTGGCTCCGTTGCTGGGGATTAACTATTTGTTATTGATATTGATACTAGCTAGATATTTACTATTTTGGATTTTATTTCACTTATTCAAAAATTAAAAAATTTTAAAAAAAATTAAAATAGGTGCATCTGAGTTTGTTTTCTTTCTTTTCAGGAAGTAGAAGTGCATGCCCCGATCTAAACCATTAGAGCATACACTCTTTGATCGTAAAATTGAAAGAACCTTACGTCAGCTCAAGAAAGAAAAGAAGAAAGAGGCCAACACATCTCTATCTAAGATGGCCGATCAAGAGCAAAAGGCGTTAAGGGATTATGCTATGTCCTCGGTAAATGGAACTACATTGAGCATAAGGAGGCCAGCCATACAAGCCAATAATTTTGAGATCAAGCCGGCCATCATTCAAATGATACAACAAACTGTCCAGTTTGAGGGGCTATCATAAGAGGATCCTAATGTCCATATTGCAAATTTCTTGGAAATTTGTGATACTTTTAAACATAACAGAGTGACAGATGATGCGATTCGACTAAGACTTTTTCCCTTCTCACTTAGGGATAAAGCAAAAGTTTGGTTGAATTCTTTACCACCTAGCATCATTACTACATGGGAGGAGTTGGCACAAAAATTCTTAACAAAATATTTCCCTCCTACAAAGACAGTAAAGTTAAGGAATGATATCACCACGTTCATCCAATTTGGGGGTGAATCATTATATGAAGCATGGGAGAGGTACAAAAATTATTGCGAAGGTGTCCTCATCATGACCTTCCAGCATGGCTTCAAGTGCAAACATTCTACAATGGTCTAGGAGCTACAAACAGGTCTATGGTTGATGCAGCAACTGGCGGAGCTTTAATGAGTAAAACTCATGAAGCAGCCTATGAACTTCTAGAAGAATTGGCATTCAACAACTATCAATGGCCTACAGAAAGAGCAATGCCAAGAAAGGCAGCTGGAGTTTTAGAACTTGATTCTATTACCTCATTGGTGGCACAAATGGCAACTTTGTCTCAACAACTAGGTAAAATGAATGTTAATGCTATTCAAACTAATGTTGTTTGTGATCATTGTACAGGAAATCATTCAAGTGTCGACTGCCAAGTGGGAAATCCTTTTGCCCAATCGAGTTATGGACAGACAAATTACGTGTCAAATTTTCAACGTCAAAATAATCCATACTCGAACACGTACAATCCTGAATGGAGGAATCACCCCAACTTCTCATGGAGCAATAACCAAGGGCAGGCTAAACCACCTCAGCAATTTCCACAGCAAGAGAAGAAGCCAACACATGAGGACATGTTCATGCAGTACATGCAGAAGACAGATATGGCAATCCAAAACAACTCAGCTTCAATTCGCAATCTTGAGGTGCAAATCGGTCAGCTCTCAAGCATGCTCACAGAGAGGACTGCAGGAACTTTGCCAAGCAACACTGTCACCAATCCGAAAGAGCATGTAAAGGCAATATCATTGAGAAGTGGACGAACATATGAGGAGCCAAAAGTAACAAATGCCAAACAAGATGAAGCTGTGGATAACGAGGAGTCAAAGATGAAGGAAGCCGAGTCAGAGATGAAAGAAGTGGAGCAAGCTGAGAAGACTAAGGAGAATGAAAGAGCTTCAAAATCCAAAAAATCCAGGGAAGTTACTTTTGAGACTTATTCTCCTTCAATTTATGATCCACCATAGACAACAATCCCCATGGGCAGTCCAAGAGGCGAGCCGGTTAGAAAGATCAATAAGGTCTTGCTTGAACTTGAGAAGAGCGTATCGCTCGGTATCGATGCAACAAACCTCAGAGAGTTCGGTGTAGAAGAAGAAGAAGAAGTAGTTAGGAATAAAGAGAAAGGCAAGGAAAAGGAATGAAATGGGTCTTAAGGAACAGTTCATCATCAGATTATTATTATATTATTAGCTGCAAGTGCAAGGCTTACTCATCAAAAAATTACACTAAACATTGGATGCTAATTTATCTGATATTGACGACAGTCTTGTGCCGATCAGTTTTTATTTATTATTTATTATTTATTTTTAACCCTTGGGATTCACGTGATGATGAATAAATTAATAAAATATAAAAATATAGCATGTTTAACATAAAATAAATAATAAAAAAGCGAGTCTCCTAAAGTCTTCCACTATAAAAAGTTGTGTGTTTTTCATTTTTCTATAAAATAGAAGTTTATTATTTTGTTTTGTCAAAAAGAAAAAGAAAAAGAAAATTATTGTTTGGCATTGTCTAACACAATTGATGGGGAGTATGCTCAATAAAATAAGAAGGATGTTAGTTTAAATCTCTCATTTTTCATTCCTTGAGGCCAAACATTTTTTATAATTTTTTTTTGTTAAAAATAAAATAAAACAAAAGGCTTGTCTTCCACTAAAAAAGTAAAAAATAATAGTAATTTTGTCTTATCGAAAGCATTCAAAATTTCTAATCAATTCATGATTCATGTTCATAGAGTTAGACTACAAAAAGCAACCACAATCATCTTTTTCACAAGTCACAAAACATAAACCCTTTTGCATAGTCTTCCACTGCAAAAAAGAAGTTTTTCACTATAAAAAGCAAGTCTTTCATTTTTAAAGACATTAATTGAAGGAGGAATATTATAAACACAACATTTTTTATAATATCTGATTAGACAAATTTTATCGATTCTTATCTGAGCATGTCATCAATATCGTATTTTCACTTATCAAATTATTAAAATAATTTGTCTTTTCGATAGTTGTGATTTGTTTTTTTTTTTTTTTTTGAAGAATTTGAGTAACACAAGTGTTTAGGGAGAATCCTTCATAAAACTAAGTCATTAGTTTGAATGTCTCATTTTTCTGGAAAATGAGAGATTAATTGATGGTTTATTTATTTATTTATTTATTAATGGCTTAATTGATGACTTAGGACTTGTGTGTCTGTGTATATGTATATATTTTTTTAAAGGAGTCCTCTAGTTTGCATAATGTTAATAGAGACAACTAGTCTCATAGTAATATGAAAGGAAGTACTAAATTTGCTATCAAAGTTTCTCTCCTCTCTTCCCCCTAATTCGGTACCACCAATGCCAAATTTTTGTGGAATTCAACACTTCGGGTAGCGAACTCTCCCAACTCTCTTCTCAATTACCTAAATTAGTTGACACAATCAACATAACACCTATAAACAAAAATGTTAATAATATTTAGTTGAAAGACTCATAAAATTTGAAGAAAAATAACCAAAACTTTGAGTCTCTTATTCAAAAACCCAATTTAGATCAAATGCCTCCTAACCATAATGGGGCTGCTATGTTGCCACCATTGTGATCAAAATCAAAATACAAAACGATAATTCTAAACTCCTAATTGTTCAAATAATGATAATTCAATTTATATGATTTTTTTTGAAAGTTACAAATTTATAATCCAAAGACTTTAAACATCTAAAGTCTTAAAAGAGAGTTTTGGAGACTTCGTTTTTCTTTTCCAAAGTCTTTAAAGCCCCCTTTACGTTGGGCAAAACTTTCCACACGTTAGTGTTTAGTTTTCTCCACTGTATAGTTTTTCCAAGAAATTGTAATTCTAGTAAAGTAAAGCTCATGGGTCCTCAAAATTTTGTTCGCTGTATAGTTTTTCCAAGAAAGTGAGTACTAGTAAAGTAAAGCTAATGGGTCCCCAAAATTTTGTCCACCGCCTAGTTTTTCCAAGAAAGTGTAAACTTTCCACACGTTATAGACTTTTAGTGTCTAGTTTTCTCCAAGAAAGTGTAGTTCTAGTAAAGTAAAACTCATGAGTCCCTGAAATCTTGTCCACGATCTAGTGTTTCCAAGAAAGTGTAAACTTTCTACACGTTATAGTGTCTAGTTTTCTCCAAGAAAGTATAATTTTAGTAGAGTAAAGCTCATGGGTCCCCAAAATCTTGTCCACCTAGTTTTCCACACGTTAGTGAAAGTGTAATTCTAGTAACACTAACGTTTTCTTTTTTTGATAAATAGTAACACTAATGTTGAATACATTCAATAACATTTTTCTCCATTTAATTTTTTAGTTAATATAACTTATAAATATATTAAACCTAAAAAGCCGAAACCCAACATATATGAGCTCAATTATGATATATTAATCACCCATACCTTTCATTATTATTCGATGTTGGACTTCACTCGCACATGTACACCCAACATCTAACACTCTTATTTAAAAAAAAAATCTAATTCTCGAGTTCTAAGAAGTGACAAAGCTGACGTGGATAAAAAAATCCATGTAGAACTCAAGTTTCTTAAAATAAATTATAAGATTGTTATAACTTATAAGAGAACTTGAGTCTTAAGGATTTTTATAATATTTTAGTTTCCTTTAAGGAATTGAGACTCGAATTCCATGTGAATTTTTATCTGAACTCGAGTCTCCACGTTGATTTTTTTATCCACATCATATTTGCCACCTCTTGGAACTCAAGTCATCGAGACATGAGTTTCTTGAGTGAACTCGAGTCTTAGAGACTTGAGATGCTTCATAATTAAAATGTTTGTTTTTCGGCCATATAACAAAAACTGTCCAAAGGGGAAAAAAATCCAGGTTTTCTTTGCTGATGGGATGAAATTTTGGTAAGGTACTGAAAGTCTAGATATAATTTCCCAAGTTAAAAAAAAAAAAAAAAAAAAAAAAGACTATTAAAATGTGTTAGTGTCAATTAGTTAAATGCATGGAGTAGTATAGGCATCTTTGGTGTCTTATGTTAGTCATTTTGGTTTTAATTGATTTATATACCGTTTATTTAATTTAATGATTTTGATTGTATTTCTCCTAATATTTCAAAACTTTTTCAAAACTACTGGTGACTATGAATGTGTGCAATACTTGGAATGTGGTGGCTTGGAAGGTTGATGGAATTTGGAAAATGGATTCAAATACTCTGTAAATCATTAGATTTCTTGAATCCAAATTAATTCTTATTTTTTAGATTGATTATTGTTGGTTGCTGCATTATCATTTTTCCTTTCCTTTGGCATATACTCTTTTTTTTTAGGAAAGTGTCTTGGGTCATTTTGGTTGGAGTAATTTAATTTAAAAACAAAACTTTATAAATTATTTTGTAAAACAGAGTCTTATAAAATAAAGCAACTTTGTGTTACTTATTTGTGGTAATTGCTCACTTCACGTAAGATTATTTGACTCGTTCGCAATGAGAAACTGTCACACAATTAGGAGACAAGAAGACAATTGCAATTCATTGTAGGCTAATGATTATCATTCTCTTATATTCAAAGCTAAAACCAGCACTCTTGATGCCCATACTTATTAAGTCATTTAAAAATTTTCAAATTGTAATATATGCATACCACTGCAAACAACATAATTGGAATTAAGTTCTATGTCTTTACATATATATGACATATGTGAACTCATATCTAGATTGCAATTAGATGACAATGCTAATGCAACTTGGTCATAGTAATTGGAAAGTATAAGGATTAATAATTTAGATAGAGGTAGCGTCTAGCTTCCTCCCATGCGTAGATCCACTTGTTAAATATTTTCCACAGTTGTGTACTAACCTTCAATCAAAGAAAATGTCATTTTATGTTTAAGAGTATAACTTACTTTTGTATTTGTTAGGGGTCTTTGTACAGCAGTGGCATGCGTCTCGTTTTGATACGTTAGTGGCTAGACCTTGGTTTTTTTGGAGTAATCGAGTCCGGTACTCATGCCAATGGATTGTCCATTGCTCGCTACTGTTGTGTTTTCTCCTAGGCAAAAGACAATATAATGAGTAATGAAAATAATAAATTAGTGTGAAAAATAGTTTTCTCATGTATGGATTATTTTAGCATGATTTGAGTTATGAAGCATAATTAAATGTGAGAAAATATGTTACGCTATGAAGTATATACGAATACGTATGAAGAAAATATGTGTAGATAACTATAAGCAAGTCCTAGCAAGTATCTTTGACAGTATTAAACAGATATATTTGTCTATGCCCAACTTAATTTATGTATAGTTTTAAATCCATGCCAACAAATACATTAAGCAAGATTATATGTAGATTATATTTCAGGCATGGTTTTACTATGTTTATTGTAAATCCTCAAACCCAAAAGTATGTTCCACCACTATTTTGATGATATATGTTTTGTATTTTCAGTTCAATGTTGTTAACCATTTCTAATTTTAATAAGAATTTTCTCAAAGAAAATGTAGTGATACACATTGAGAAGACTTTGAAACCCAATGGCATTGATTTATTTTGTTGTCGAGGACATTAGAACTTAAAAAAAAAAAAAAAAAAAAAAAAAAAAAAAAAAAAAAAAAAAAAAAAAAAAAAAATATTCAATTAAAAAATCAGGGAGCATCTCTTCTCCTTTCTCATTCTCTTTATTTATTTTTCTTTCTTTTCTTTTTTTTTTTCCATTGAGGACAATGTGAAATTTAAGTTTGGGGAAGGGAATTTATTTTATTTAAAAAAAAAAAAAAGCCTATGATAAGACTATGGTTGAAATGAAATTCTTATATATAATTTTAGGAATCATTCTCATTGCTTAAGTCCAGTTGTTAATTCTTTACTTGATCTTGTTTAATTTGATATGATCATTAATCATTGTGCATACCTAGAGAAATTTTATGTGAATTTTGTAAATTGGATGATCTCTACTTTTCTAGAACTTGTTGAATAACTCTCATGGAGAAATCTTATACAGAATATTACTTGGGAAGTGATTTAGGCATTCTTTGAATCGATTGAGCCTTTTCAAGCTTACCTCTTTATTATCTTTATCCCTAGTTACCCAATTGATCTATTCTTACACTGGGTTGAAGAAAAGAGAAGATATATGAGTGTTTGAAAAAAAAAAAAAAAAAAAAAAAGAAGAAGAAAATTGTTCAAAGTTCCATTTACTCCAATGTTTTGAGTTGCTTAGTAACTAGGGGTATTCATTACCAATGTTCACTCTTACGTCAAACCGTAACTTAAAATATGAGTATGCAAAAGCACTTCAAGTTTTTGTGACTTGTTGAGTAACTAGGTGCATCCATCACAAATGCCTGCATTCACGTCAAAAGATAAGTGACGACTTGAAGTAAGAAAAAAAAAAAAAAATTTGATGAAGAGAGGTATTTTGAGATATTCAAAGGACTGAGAAAAATTTATATTTTAAAAGTGAAAGTGCTCTATTTGCTTGAACCTTATCTTTTCTTTATAGCCCTCACCATAGCCATACATCACAAGCCTAATAAAGACCTATTGATCCTGGGTAATATTTTGTTTTATATTAGTGGAGAGTGATTTAAAAAGCAAGTTTATGGAGTTTTTAGAGATCTGTACTTATTTACTTGTTTGCATAAAACTATCCAGGAAGCTAAGGATGAAGTGAGAATGATAATGCGATGGAGTTAAGTTTTGAATTAACTTTTGGACTTGATTAATTTGGAATGATTCCTTTGAATTATAGCTTTATGCAGATCTTTGAGGCCAGACAAATTTTATTTATTATTTTTTTTCTTTTCTCTTTTGCTCGAGGACTAGCAAAGTTTAAGTTTGGGGGAATTTGATAAGTGTAATTTATACATGATTTAATTATCCTCTTATTTATTAAAATTGTTAGTTTTCCTTTATTCTTTTGATTTGATTTGATTTTTTATTTATATTTATCTATTCTTTGTGCTTTTAAGGATTGAGAAGATTTCAGATTAATCTACATCTTGTGGATGTAAATTGGTTGACTTGAAGAGTGTTTTATTTCAATGGGACACAATCTGCACTTCAACTTGGGAGACTGGGATCAATCTTAATAATCAATCAGCTTGATCAAGGTTATACAGGCTTTGCATGTTTACAAGAATTAGTGGAAGACAAGAAAAATGAAGAAGAAGCAGAGCAAGTGAAGTGTAATTGACTATGCTGAAACAATAAGGTGGGGCCAATTGATTCAAGAAGCCAACTTGTAGAGATTGTACTTTGCAAGGTTGAAAGCGTGAAGTGTCAGATAAGGAAAAGTAAATGGGCTTTCTCTAAGTCCAACAATTCCCCATAACTTCACCGACATACAAGAATCAAATAAGGAATTTCTATTGGGCCACTTCGGTTTTGGTCTTTGTAAAGAAAAGCCTTAGGTCAGCCGCGTGTGTCATGTGATATAAATATGAGCTAAACAGAAAAATAAAGAGGACCGCTGCACTAGAGAACTTTTTTTGGAAGGGTGCCATTGCATAAGAGAAAAACCTGAGAGGAAAAGGCAAGGCCGCATTGAAGATTTTGCTTTTAGGAGTCTTTCTAAAGAGGAGGATCTGAGGACAAAGGCGAGAGCTTCATGTTGATCAACCATTAGATGAAAGACATAAGTTTTATTTGTTTTCTTTTCAGTTTTATTATGAACTAAATTTTATTTTCTAGAGCGTTGATGTAGTCTAACAATGAACACACAATTTATATTTTGAATTATTTTATTTTTAATATTTCCATGATTGAGTGTTTAATTCTTATTCTTAATGCTTACTATTTTTTACAAATTATAGTTTGATCAATTGAATTACAATGAGACCGAGAGGTGATTTGTTATTTAGTTCTAGAATTAAACACCATTAGTTGAGCGAAAGTAGAGATGCTTTACCGCGACTAGTGTGATTTTTCAAAAAAAATTCAAAGTACGTGATGAGTCTCCAATTAATTAAATTCACATAGAGATATGGAATTGTTAGTTGCAGATATTTTTGATATTATTCGAGAGAAGATATTGAATACTTAAGGAATTTTTAATCATCAACGGGAGATTATTAGAATTTAATAATTAGGAAGGATAAATTTTGTGGGATTTGTTAGGTGAAATCAATCGCTCTAGATCCATTCTTATTATATTTTTACACTGTTAGATTTTTACGCTTTGTTAATTCTTTTTATTCGTAGATTTATTTTTATTAAATAGTTTAATATAATTCAGATAGTAGAACAATCCATTTATTTTCGATTTTTCCAAATAGTGATTAATTTAGTGAATTTCGGTACTCAATAACATAGTTAATCCTTGTGGGTTCGACACTCGTTTTCTAAAAACACTTTACTACTTGTTACGATTCTGTGCACTTGGAGATTATTTTACGCGAACACGTCCCCTGGTCTTTTGTTGTTCCAGGTATAAGGGTATCCATGATAACCCAAGTCTTCAAGCTTACAATCATCCAGTGCATCTCTAAACACCTCTACCTGACTCATTTGACACGGCCTCCTACTAAGCTTCTCAGAAGAGTGAAGGAAAGCGTTAAAGTCCCCAATGCATAGCCACGGTCCATCCACCAAGGTCTTTAAATGGTTGAGCAGTGCCCAAGATTTTGCACGTTGAGCATGGTCAGGCCATCCATAAAAGCCGGACAAAAACCACATGAAGCCATTATCCTCCTTCACCTTGACTAAGATATGATTAGCTGTGAAGTTAACTAACTCTACATTTACTTCTGTCTTCCACAACATGGCCAAACCACCCCCTGTATTCGGCTGTTTTACAATAATACGATTCCGGTACGGCAAATCCCCATAAAGCTTATCAAAACCTTCTTTATCTAATCTTGTTTCCATCAAAAAACACACCATGGGAGCTTGTTCCCTCACAATTTTGCGAAGGCTTCGACCTATCCAAGGGTTCCCAAGCCCTTGGCTGTTCCAACTTAGTAGTTTCATTGCTCCCGGCAAGGGTGCCTCTCCACCCCCGCCGATAATACATTAGATACTGCTGCTGTTTCTTCAAACTTTCCTTTCTTCGTATTATGCACGTCTACTTCCTCATATGGGCCTTGCAAAGAATTTCTTTTTCCTAGAGATTGAGTATTAGGAGCCTTATTTATTCCACCAGGCCCACCCTCCATACGAATCATTCTTACCCACGTTGCTTTGGGCTTGGACGTAGACAGCCCACTTGATCCATGCTTATGCACGTCCACAATATTCTTTTTGGCAGCTGGCACCTCTTCACATGTTTTCAATTCCGTACTATTCCCATCTGTCTTGGTTACATGTATAACGTCTCCCTTTAATGCGCCTTTGATTCCGTTATTCTCATTATTAGGCAGCTGATTTGCCAGACCACTTCCAAATATCTCGCTCCCTTCATTAATGGCATTAATGCTCTCCTTAGGGTTTGTCCTAGTAATATCAACATCCAGCGCCGGCGCCGCAATCACCGGAGTTTGCTCGTTCACCATTCCTTCAGTTGCATTGTGAGTATGATTCAATTCTTGCCTCTGTGAAGTCCTTGGACGACTCCCCGAGGCTTTTAACCAGTCCCCGTACTGGTATTCAACCTCTCTGCTGCCTTTTTCTACTGCATAATGCCCAGCACAGTGTCGTATATCATGGCCCAATAGACCACAGAAATGGCAAAATATAGGCAGCCTCTCATACTTGAAGGTAACCCACATGCGTTCCCCATCCGTTCCAGCTATGTATGCTCCATGTCGAAGAGGTTTTGTAATTGGAAGGGCAACACGGACTCTCATAAATAAGTTTTGTTCCTCCTGGTGCCTCCTTTTCTCAGCCTCCTCAACTACACCCAATCTGCTCCCTATCCTTGTCGCCACAACAGAAGAAATCATGTCGAAAGGAGCCCCCCAGATTTGGACCCAAATAGATGCAGTGTCCCACTTAATGTTTGTTGCAGTCATTCCCTTATGCCACCTTTTCAGCATGAGAAGTTGATTATCGAAGGTCCAAGGCCCTCCTCTTAGAATCCTATTCAACTCAAATTCGCTGCTAAACTTAAACTGGAACAGGTTTGATCCAACCTCCAGTATGTGAAGCTTATTCTCCAAACCCCAAGCTCTTCGTATGGTATTTTTTGTTGCCATTTTATCGAAAGCTTTGCATGTTAAAAATTTGCCAATGAGACTCAAAGTACAGCTCTCAATCTCTTCCATCCTTCCTTCTTCTGTTATCTCAATTACTTCCTCTTCATCCGCTGTTAGCTTCATCTTTTCCAGCCCATTAAGCACCTCGTCCGCCATGAGCACCAGTGACAAAAGACAAAGAGAAAAAAATAAAAAGAAGAAAAATACCCTTAGGATTGACCAAAGGGAGGGAGTGCTCGTCAGAGAACGAGAGGAAGGACTCCTACATAGAGGAGGAAATTGGAGTTTTTTTTTTTTTTTTTTTTTTTTTGGTTGATGAACGTGGGGAGTGTTTTGGTGTACTGGGAGTGTCTTTTTTTTGGGTGGCTGAGGTAGTTTTTTTTTTTTTTTTTAAAGAATGTGGGATAGTATTTCAATGTGGGTAGGAATTTATTTAGGATAGAATTTACTATTTTAACCCCATTTTGATTAGTTTAGATTAATTAAATTAGGGGTACTTTTGATAGTAAAAAAACAATAACTAACTTTTCGAATCTCTTAATATATACAAATCTCTAATATATACAAAAGATAACATGCACGCTAACTTTGGTTTGTTGATTAAGTTTTTTTTTTTTTTTTTTTTTTTTTTTTTTTTAATTCTTGGTTTAACCCTAATTCTTTTATCTCTCTTAGGTTCATGTACGCACAAATTTTGGGATTGCATTGAGGAGTCATTGGAATGGAATATTAGATAAGTTCGGGTGAGAGACTTTACAAGAATTATTATATGTACAATTATTATATTACTAGCCTCTGAGCACGCGCTCACGCGCGTGCTCAGAGGCTCTTCCATTTTTTGGGTAAGGTTAATTTAGAGCATTTATTAAAATTTGGGATTACTACATTTTCTAATCACCAAAAAAAAAAAAAAAAACCTAGGGGTGTGATGTGATATGATATTCCTCACACCCCTAGGTTTTTTTTTTTTTTTTTTTTTTTTTTTGGTGATTAGAAAATGTAGTAATCCCAAATTAAAGCTCAAATTAACCCTTACCCAAAAAATGGAAGAGCCTTAGCACGCGGTGAGCGCTGCTCAGAGGCTAGTCATAAATATCATATGTTAATTCCAATTCATTACCCCCTCAAAAAAAGAAAAAAGGAAAAAAAAAAAAAAAAACTCCAATTTCCTCCTCTATGT
Source organism: Quercus suber (assembly GCF_002906115.3). NCBI lineage: Eukaryota > Viridiplantae > Streptophyta > Magnoliopsida > Fagales > Fagaceae > Quercus > Quercus suber. The sequence continues at coordinate 725,948 of NW_027069581.1, forward strand.
AGGAGTCCTTCCTCTCGTTCTCTGACGAGCACTCCCTCCTTTGGTCAATCCTAAGGGTATTTTTCTTCTTTTTATTTTTTTCTCTTTGTCTTTTGTCACTGGTGCTCATGGCGGACGAGGTGCTTAATGGGCTGGAAAAGATGAAGCTAACAGCGGATGAAGAGGAAGTAATTGAGATAACAGAAGAAGGAAGGATGGAAGAGATTGAGAGCTGTACTTTGAGTCTCATTGGCAAATTTTTAACATGCAAAGCTTTCGATAAAATGGCAACAAAAAATACCATACGAAGAGCTTGGGGTTTGGAGAATAAGCTTCACATACTGGAGGTTGGATCAAACCTGTTCCAGTTTAAGTTTAGCAGCGAATTTGAGTTGAATAGGATTCTAAGAGGAGGGCCTTGGACCTTCGATAATCAACTTCTCATGCTGAAAAGGTGGCATAAGGGAATGACTGCAACAAACATTAAGTGGGACACTGCATCTATTTGGGTCCAAATCTGGGGGCTCCTTTCGACATGATTTCTTCTGTTGTGGCGACAAGGATAGGGAGCAGATTGGGTGTAGTTGAGGAGGCTGAGAAAAGGAGGCACCAGGAGGAACAAAACTTATTTATGAGAGTCCGTGTTGCCCTTCCAATTACAAAACCTCTTCGACATGGAGCATACATAGCTGGAACGGATGGGGAACGCATGTGGGTTACCTTCAAGTATGAGAGGCTGCCTATATTTTGCCATTTCTGTGGTCTATTGGGCCATGATATACGACACTGTGCTGGGCATTATGCAGTAGAAAAAGGCAGCAGAGAGGTTGAATACCAGTACGGGGACTGGTTAAAAGCCTCGGGGAGTCGTCCAAGGACTTCACAGAGGCAAGAATTGAATCATACTCACAATGCAACTGAAGGAATGGTGAACGAGCAAACTCCGGTGATTGCGGCGCCGGCGCTGGATGTTGATATTACTAGGACAAACCCTAAGGAGAGCATTAATGCCATTAATGAAGGGAGCGAGATATTTGGAAGTGGTCTGGCAAATCAGCTGCCTAATAATGAGAATAACGGAATCAAAGGCGCATTAAAGGGAGACGTTATACATGTAACCAAGACAGATGGGAATAGTACGGAATTGAAAACATGTGAAGAGGTGCCAGCTGCCAAAAAGAATATTGTGGACGTGCATAAGCATGGATCAAGTGGGCTGTCTACGTCCAAGCCCAAAGCAACGTGGGTAAGAATGATTCGTATGGAGGGTGGGCCTGGTGGAATAAATAAGGCTCCTAATACTCAATCTCTAGGAAAAAGAAATTCTTTGCAAGGCCCATATGAGGAAGTAGACGTGCATAATACGAAGAAAGGAAAGTTTGAAGAAACAGCAGCAGTATCTAATGTATTATCGGCGGGGTGGAGAGGCACCCTTGCCGGGAGCAATGAAACTACTAAGTTGGAACAGCCAAGGGCTTGGGAACCCTTGGATAGGTCGAAGCCTTCGCAAAATTGTGAGGAACAAGCTCCCATGGTGTGTTTTTTGATGGAAACAAGATTAGATAAAGAAGGTTTTGATAAGCTTTATGGGGATTTGCCGTACCGGAATCGTATTATTGTAAAACAGCCGAATACAGGGGGTGGTTTGGCCATGTTGTGGAAGACAGAAGTAAATGTAGAGTTAGTTAACTTCACAGCTAATCATATCTTAGTCAAGGTGAAGGAGGATAATGGCTTCATGTGGTTTTTGTCCGGCTTTTATGGATGGCCTGACCATGCTCAACGTGCAAAATCTTGGGCACTGCTCAACCATTTAAAGACCTTGGTGGATGGACCGTGGCTATGCATTGGGGACTTTAACGCTTTCTTCACTCTTCTGAGAAGCTTAGTAGGAGGCCGTGTCAAATGAGTCAGGTAGAGGTGTTTAGAGATGCACTGGATGATTGTAAGCTTGAAGACTTGGGTTATCATGGATACCCTTATACCTGGAACAACAAAAGACCAGGGGACGTGTTCGCGTAAAATAATCTCCAAGTGCACAGAATCGTAACAAGTAGTAAAGTGTTTTTAGAAAACGAGTGTCGAACCCACAAGGATTAACTATGTTATTGAGTACCGAAATTCACTAAATTAATCACTATTTGGAAAAATCGAAAAATAAATGGATTGTTCTACTATCTGAATTATATTAAACTATTTAATAAAAATAAATCTACGAATAAAAAGAATTAACAAAGCGTAAAAATCTAACAGTGTAAAAATATAATAAGAATGGATCTAGAGCGATTGATTTCACCTAACAAATCCCACAAAATTTATCCTTCCTAATTATTAAATTCTAATAATCTCCCGTTGATGATTAAAAATTCCTTAAGTATTCAATATCTTCTCTCGAATAATATCAAAAATATCTGCAACTAACAATTCCATATCTCTATGTGAATTTAATTAATTGGAGACTCATCACGTACTTTGAATTTTTTTTGAAAAATCACACTAGTCGCGGTAAAGCATCTCTACTTTCGCTCAACTAATGGTGTTTAATTCTAGAACTAAAAAACAAATCACCTCTCGGTCTCATTGTAATTCAATTGATCAAACTATAATTTGTAAAAAATAGTAAGCATTAAGAATAAGAATAAACACTCAATCATGGAAATATTAAAAATAAAATAATTCAAAATATAAATTGTGTGTTCATTGTTAGACTACATCAACGCTCTAGAAAATAAAATTTAGTTCATAATAAAACTGAAAAGAAAACAAATAAAACTTATGTCTTTCATCTAATGGTTGATCAACATGAAGCTCTCGCCTTTGTCCTCAGATCCTCCTCTTTAGAAAGACTCCTAAAAGCAAAATCTTCAATGCGGCCTTGCCTTTTCCTCTCAGGTTTTCTCTTATGCAATGGCACCCTTCCAAAAAAGTTCTCTAGTGCAGCGGTCCTCTTTATTTTTCTGTTTAGCTCATATTTATATCACATGACACACGCGGCTGACCTAAGGCTTTTCTTTACAAAGACCAAAACGAAGTGGCCCAATAGAAATTCCTTATTTGATTCTTGTATGTCGGTGAAGTTATGGGGAATTGTTGGACTTAGAGAAAGCCCATTTACTTTTCCTTATCTGACACTTCACGCTTTCAACCTTGCAAAGTACAATTCTCTACAAGTTGGCTTCTTGAATCAATTGGCCCCACCTTATTGTTTCAGCATAGTCAATTACACTTCACTTGCTCTGCTTCTTCTTCATTTTTCTTGTCTTCCACTAATTCTTGTAACATGCAAAGCCTGTATAACCTTGATCAAGCTGATTGATTATTAAGATTGATCCCAGTCTCCCAAGTTGAAGTGCAGATTGTGTCCCATTGAAATAAAACACTCTTCAAGTCAACCAATTTACATCCACAAGATGTAGATTAATCTGAAATCTTCTCAATCCTTAAAAGCACAAAGAATAGATATAAATATAAATAAAAATCAAATCAAATCAAAAGAATAAAGGAAAACTAACAATTTTAATAAATAAGAGGATAATTAAATCATGTATAAATTACACTTATCAAATTCCCCAAACTTAAACTTTGCTAGTCCTCGAGCAAAAGAGAAAAGAAAAAAAATAATAAAAATTTGTCTGGCCTCAAGATCTGCATAAAGCTTATAATTCAAAGGAATCATTCCAAATTAATCAAGTCCAAAAGTTAATTCAAAACTTAACTCCATCGCATTATCATTCTCACTTCATCCTTAGCTTCCTGGATAGTTTTATGCAAACAAGTAAATAAGTACAGATCTCTAAAAACTCCATAAACTTGCTTTTTAAATCACTCTCCACTAATATAAAACAAAATATTACCCAGGATCAATAGGTCTTTATTAGGCTTGTGATGTATGGCTATGGTGAGGGCTATAAAGAAAAGATAAGGTTCAAGCAAATAGAGCACTTTCACTTTTAAAATATAAATTTTTCTCAGTCCTTTGAATATCTCAAAATACCTCTCTTCATCAAATTTTTTTTTTTTTTTCTTACTTCAAGTCGTCACTTATCTTTTGACGTGAATGCAGGCATTTGTGATGGATGCACCTAGTTACTCAACAAGTCACAAAAACTTGAAGTGCTTTTGCATACTCATATTTTAAGTTACGGTTTGACGTAAGAGTGAACATTGGTAATGAATACCCCTAGTTACTAAGCAACTCAAAACATTGGAGTAAATGGAACTTTGAACAATTTTCTTCTTCTTTTTTTTTTTTTTTTTTTTTTTCAAACACTCATATATCTTCTCTTTTCTTCAACCCAGTGTAAGAATAGATCAATTGGGTAACTAGGGATAAAGATAATAAAGAGGTAAGCTTGAAAAGGCTCAATCGATTCAAAGAATGCCTAAATCACTTCCCAAGTAATATTCTGTATAAGATTTCTCCATGAGAGTTATTCAACAAGTTCTAGAAAAGTAGAGATCATCCAATTTACAAAATTCACATAAAATTTCTCTAGGTATGCACAATGATTAATGATCATATCAAATTAAACAAGATCAAGTAAAGAATTAACAACTGGACTTAAGCAATGAGAATGATTCCTAAAATTATATATAAGAATTTCATTTCAACCATAGTCTTATCATAGGCTTTTTTTTTTTTTTAAATAAAATAAATTCCCTTCCCCAAACTTAAATTTCACATTGTCCTCAATGGAAAAAAAAAAAGAAAAGAAAGAAAAATAAATAAAGAGAATGAGAAAGGAGAAGAGATGCTCCCTGATTTTTTAATTGAATATTTTTT